>NW_025544776.1:3449328-3517610 GCF_000003525.1 Blastomyces dermatitidis ER-3 | reverse complement strand
CACTATATAACTATCAAATCTGCAGTAACCCGACAAAGCTTTTGGGGGTGACAGACGACGAGATTGCAAGAGGCTAGTGTGGAGGGAAGCCAGATGGGGTGTTTTGTCGATTGTGGAGGTGTGCTCTTTCTATTAATGTGGTATTGTATGTATGTATGCATGTATGTATTTTGGTTTTTGTGGTGGTGTTGAGTGGTTGTTGTTGTTGTAAGTGCGAGGCATTCCAATGGCCAAATGGGGGAAGGTTTGTAGACTTTATAATAGTATTGTGGTCAAGGGATTTTGGTTGATTTGGGAAATGTAAGGGAATAAAACAGTTATAATAATAGTGGACAGCTTTATAGAGTTCTAGCAGGTGGTAGCTCTGAAGAAATATATTTATGCGGGTAGAGATTGCACGCAGGTATGGTATGTAGCTCTCTGCATATATATCCAGCTATTACAGCGTAGCTTGCAAACTTATGCATATGTCTCATGCAAGATGTACATGTACTTCATACAAGGATATGTGTAGATGTATGTATGATCGTATGACAGCATGAGAACTATTCATTTGTCAAGTGTATATATATATATATATATATAAAGTTAATTAAAAGAGGAAGATAATCTGTAGAAATATGATGAACAGTTAGTTATGGAGGAATAATAATAATAAGTTGTTGACAAGTAAAAATCAACAGATTGATAATCAGATAGAAAGAAAGAGAAAGAAAGAAAGAAAGAAATTAAAATTAAAATTAAAAAGTTTAATTAGAAAGTCTAAAACAACTACTCCATTTTCCCCCTTTCTTTTCGGGCTAGCCGGATCCTGCCAAGGAGAGCTAGCCCCGCCGCAAGTCTCTTTCCCCCCTTTCTTCCCTTCTGTTCTGTTGTGCTCAACATCGCCATCGCCCCGCCTCCTTCTCTACTACTATGTCACTATTATTATTTAATTATGTCTGTTGGGTGTAGGGGTGTGTTGGCCTGGCATGCACTTTTTTTTGTGTCATATTTAGTTTCCTGTCAGGGTCGGGAATGGTGGGAGTCAGTTGATGAATGATGAATGACCTTGAGAACAGATTTTGGAGAAGGCTTGTGCACTTGGAAAGTTTAAAAC
Organism: Blastomyces dermatitidis ER-3; assembly: GCF_000003525.1. NCBI lineage: Eukaryota > Fungi > Ascomycota > Eurotiomycetes > Onygenales > Ajellomycetaceae > Blastomyces > Blastomyces dermatitidis. Next base: position 3,516,511 of record NW_025544776.1, on the reverse strand, counting down.
ATCGCATTTGAACGGGAGAGAAAATGGATTATTATTATTCTTTATTGTCTCTTCTCTACTCCGTAGAGTTCGGGGAATTCTTATTCATTCTTCTCAGGTTTTTCCATTTATTTCTTTTTCTTTTTTTTCTTTTCTCTAGTCCATAGTTAACTACTCAGGAACAAGCAAGTCTGTGCATTATTAACAATACTAGCATGGAAAAATCCTCCCCTCTCTCTCTCTCTCTCTCTTTTTCTTTCTTTTCAAGGCCAAGGATCGGATGGAGGAGGGATATATAAGGTGCGAAGAGCTCTGTGGGGAGATCTGTGTGTCTGTGTGGCGGGGATGATGATGATGATGATGACGATGACGATGACGATGACGATGACGATGACGATGAACCTACTGCGTATGTGTTTAATAATATTTAAGCGAGTGAGAGAGTTTTGTGGAGACGCAGGAAGGATAATGGTGGTGGTGGGTGTGGTGATATGATATGGGGTCGCTCTGTTGTTAGCGCGAGAGAGCTCATTATTTTCTGGCCCATGGTTTCTCTCTCTTCGACGGAGTCTCTTGTGGGAGGAACGAGGACGGCGGATGAGGGAGAGGAGAGGAGAGGAGTTAGGGAAAGCAAGCTATAAAATACAGAGTAATAATGGCATTGGTTTTGGTGAAGATCATGTAGATAGTATCATTTCATAGTACTCCGTACGGAGCACTCCAGATGGAGAGTTCTTTTTCTTTTTCCAGTTTATTTACTCCGTAGTTAAGAATAACTAGTAGATTATATTCAACTTAAAAGTTATTGATACCAAATTGTAATGTACCATACCATACCATACCATAACCGTGAACCGCTTAGATTTACTTGGCCCAAACCTTCTTTCTCACTGCTAATTTGCCAAAACATTGCATCATACATACATATCAAACAAACACGGTCATTTATTATTATTATGTAAAAGCAGTTGCAGAGTCACCACACCCAACACCGTTGAACTAGAGAGAGAGAGAGAGAGAGAGAGAGAGAGAGAGCGAGAGACAAAGGGCGGCTGGTGAGTGTTGACCCTGATCAGTTACTGAAACCCTAACACTGAACCCTAACACTGAACCCTAACACTGAACCCCTTCCCCTTCCCTAGGGAAAACAGTCGCAGCAGGAACACCACCACACCACACACCGCACGGGTACCTGAGCGGTGCCTGGATTAGTGGCCCACCGACCGCCCTATTCTCTCTCTCTCTCTCTTCTCTCTCTCTATTACTATTATTATTATTATTATTATTATTATTCACCCCTCATTCTGTTCTCTCGTTCTTCTTTGCAATTCCTTTCTTTTCTTCCTGTTTTTTATCCTGCTTTTTGTTCTTGAATTTTTTTATTTTTTTCCCCCTCTAGCCTAAATAGTAATATTATTTATTCTTCTTGTTATGATTCTTGTCGCTGCCCCTGTCTGCGTCCTTAGCCTCCAAGTCTCAGGTTTGCTGCACCTGCACCTGCACTAGCCAAGTCCCGTCTATCCTCCGTCTCCGTCTCCGTCTCCGTCACTGTCACTGTCACCTCTCCTGTCTCCTGTCTCCTGTCTCCTGTCTCTGTCTCTGTCTCTGTCCTCCGCCCGTCCCTCCCTTGCTACCCGCGTCATCTCCTCCGTCCATCCGCCCATCCGTCCATCTTCTCTCCATCATCATCATCATCATCATCATCATCATCCTCATCATCCTCATCATCCATTCATCCACCACTTCCATCTATCAATTCTTCAACTATTCCTTGTCAACTTTATCCGCTCCTCGATTTTCTCCACCCTCCATTGCTCGTTCTCCCCCCCGCTCCCCCTTGACTGTTCGCGCCATCCGTCAACCCGACGCCTCTCCATCCATATATATCAATTCGTACCCGGACTGGACTGACCGCCGCCCGTCTCACTTCGCTCCCTTTCCTCCCTCCGGCTCGGCCCCCCCGCCACCATCCAATCACTTAAAACCTAACGCCAGCCTCAAAAAACAAAAACAATCCACAACAACGAACCCTCTCATCCTTTCAACCTTCGGAAGTGTGTTCATTGTCTCCATTCCGCCCTCTTCTTCTTCCTCACTTCTTCTGCTCTTCTGCCTGTGGCCTAGCTGGAGTGAGGCCGTCATCAACCAGAAAGGATAGCCTGCAGCGTTTGCAGTCTTCTGCTGCTGCTGCTGCTGCTGTATGTCGATGGATGCATTCGGATTCCATTGATCGCGCACCATTGCCATCAAAGCTCTAATAATACCCCCGTTTTCCAGTTCATTTGCTTCATTTTTTTTTTTTTTTTTTTTTTTTTTTTTTTTTTTTTTTTTCCCCATTTTCAATGCTTTCGTTTTCGTGCCATTGAAACAGAAGCTCGAGAAATTCTTTCAATATCTTTCCTCTCTTATTTTTATATCACGTCTCTAAGAATCCTACAAAAGAAATCCAGAAATCCGTTTTTTAACGGTTTCCCAACTCTGCCAGCCTGAAGATAAAAAACAAACCTCCAACGGCTCTCCAACATCCAACAACCGTTCATACCATCATATCCTTCCTCGACGCCTTATATACTATTTTGTTCTTATTATTCGTCCATTGATTCACATATCACGACTGTTCTTCCCTCAGAGCTAATTTTTCCCCATTCCACTTCACAATGTCGGTCGCAACAATGCTCCAGCCCGCGTCGAGGGCCTCGCGGGCCTCGACAACCTCTTCTGCCTCCTCCTTCCAACCCGTCTCCAGGCAAAATACATTCTCCTCCCATGATACCCGCTCTGTTAGGCAATCAAAAAGAATGTCTGTCACGGCACTATACCTGTCAATGTCAGCGAAGGAGAAGGACTTGGAAATTTCAGATGACCTAGCAAAAGGTTTGTTGAAGTTTATTGAAATTTTGCTGTGATATGTTTGCATGGAATCTTCAGCTAGCTAACCTTATTTTCCCCCTCTCAATTAGCCCAAAGAACTCTGCGCGAGCTGAAGTCGAAGATATCCTCGCAATCTAAGAAGAACTTCGTGCTGGAAAAGGATGTTCGCTATCTTGACTCGCGAATTGCGCTTCTAATTCAGAATCGAATGGCTTTGGAAGAAGTATGATAATCCCAGCCAAGCATTCGGTGTGCCTTGCGTCCATCATTGTGTATATATATATATATATGTATATATTAATGTAATGGCTAACTTCTCCAACAGCAAAACGAAGTGGCCAGCCATCTTGAGGATGCGAATGATCTACAAGAGGGCTTCTTTCCGAATGACGACAAGACCCAGAAATATGGAAACCTCCTCTTCCTTTTACAATCCGAACCCCGCCATATCGCCCATCTATGTCGCCTGGTGACAATGGCTGAAATCGATTCACTGCTTCAGACAGTCATGTTCACCATCTACGGCAACCAATATGAAAGTCGAGAGGAGCACTTGCTATTAACCATGTTCCAGTCAGTCCTAACCTACCAATTCGATAATACCCCAGAATACTCCTCTCTCTTACGCCAAAACACCCCTGTTTCCCGCATGATGACTACATACACCAGGCGAGGCCCCGGACAGGCTTATTTGAAACAGGTATTGGCCGATCAGATCAATTCTCTCATCGAGTTAAATGACGTCGATCTGGAAATCAACCCGTTGAAAGTGTATGAGACTATGGTACAGCAAATCGAAGCATCCACCGGATCTCTTCCACCATATTTGGAAAAATCAGTCACTGCAGAGGTAGCGGCAGAAAACGAACAAGTTCAGCAGATCATTACCCCGCGGCTAAAGATGCTGACAGACATTGCAAATACTTTCCTGGAAACCATCATTCAGGGTCTTGAGGAAACCCCTTACGGTATTCGATGGATTTGCAAGCAGATCCGAAGTTTATCGAGACGAAAATACCCCGATGCTCAGGACCAGACTATTTGTACGTTGATTGGCGGCTTTTTCTTTTTGCGATTCATCAACCCTGCCATCGTTACACCTCGATCGTACATGCTCATTGAGGCCACGCCGTCCGACAAACCCCGCCGCACCCTTACCTTGGTCGCCAAGATGCTGCAGAACCTGGCGAATAAACCGTCCTATGCCAAGGAGCCTTATATGGCCAAACTCCAACCGTTCATTCATGATAACAAAGAGCGAGTGAACAAGTTCCTGCTAGACCTTTGCGAAGTTCAAGACTTTTACGAGAGTTTGGAAATGGATAACTATGTAGCGTTGTCGAAACGTGATTTAGAGCTCCAGATCACCCTGAACGAAGTCTACGCTACGCACGCACTTCTCGACAAACATTGCGCTTCTCTAGCGGCTCAAGACCAGCATTCCCACCTGAGCCATTTGTTACAGGAACTCGGCCCGGCCCCACCGCAGCTACCGCGCAAGGAAAACCGAACAATCAATCTCCCGCTGTTTAGCAAATGGGAAACAGCCATTGATGACTTGACTTCCGCGCTAGATATTACTCAAGAGGAAGTTTACTTCATGGAAGCCAAATCAACCTTTGTCCAGATCATGCGCTCCCTACCACATAACACATCCGTAACTCGGCGACCACTTCGACTCGACCGGATAGCCGAAGCAGCAGCCACGCTAAAGAACGATGCCGTCATGGTTAGAAAGGGGATACGTACCATGGAGCTCTTAAGCCAACTACAGGAGCTTGGCGTCATCGATCGATCGGATGATTTCAGCCTGTTGCGCGATGAGGTGGAACAGGAACTTGTGCATCTAGGCTCCCTAAAGGAGAAAGTCATCGAAGAAACTCGGAAGCTAGATGAGGTATTCCGCACGATACGCGACCACAATGCCTACCTCGTTGGCCAGCTGGAGACATACAAATCTTACCTGCATAATGTGCGCAGCCAGTCCGAGGGCAAGCAGCGGAAACAGCAGAAACATCAGGAGCTGGGCCCGTATAAGTTTACGCATCAACAGCTGGAGAAGGAAGGGGTGATTCGCAAGAGTAATGTTCCGGAAAACCGGAGGGCGAACATTTATTTTATGTTTAAGAGCCCCCTGCCGGGGACCTTTGTGATCAGCTTGCATTATAAGGGTGAGATACATAGTTCCTTTTTTTTTTCTTAAAAAACCTCAAGTATGTTTGGCCGCCCTACTAACCACTCTGTTGATTTTTCTTGCCTTAGGTCGTGCACGAGGTCTTCTAGAACTAGACCTGAAACTCGACGATCTTCTGGAGATGCAGAAGGATAACCAGGAAGATCTTGATCTGGAATACGTCCAGTTCAACGTCTCCAGGGTTCTTTCGTTGCTAAACAAACGGTTCGCGCGGAAGAAGGGGTGGTAAGGAGAGAAGAACGGTTTTCTCCAAAAAAATAAATAAAAAGTTTAAAAAAAAAAAGACCACCTGACGACCTCCAACCGCCCTTGAAGAAGAGAAGACGGGGAGCCAAAACGCCCCTCGAAGCATGACCTGATGTAATATTTTGTGGCTTATCACTTGCTGCTACGTTGGGTTCTCCCCTTTTTTTTCAATTATCGAACGGAACGAATATGTTGATGAGCAAAAGAATGAATGAGAAAATCCAAGAATAGTAGGCATATGCGAAAGTAAAGGTGGAAAAAAAGACAGAAAGCGCATCCAATCGCATCCGACCCCAACCGAGTCAATGCATTCTCTCCTTCCTGCTCTATGCCTGATGTCTTCAATACTTCCAAAACGGCAAAAGGGAGCGGCTGGAGGAGGTATCTTTGAGCTTGAAGACGCGGTGTTGCTCTTTTTTCTCTACCCGGCCTCTGCGTATGCCATTTCCACCTTTTCAAGCAAATCTGGGAAACAATGAACTGCGTCGGATTTTATATTTTTACTTTATATCCCCCCCTCATCTCTGGAGTGTTTAACTGGTATGGTTTCTGTCTAGTCTCCTTTTTGATGCCTCTTTTTCAAAGTTTCTGATGTTGCCCTGATTTGTTCTTTGTGTACGTTTGTCCTGGGTTGTCTTGCTATGTCTTATTTGTGTCATTCCTCTCTGCTATGTTTTGCCTTTTTTTTCTGACTGTGATTATTTGATATCCCCTTTTCTTTCTCTTTTCTTTCTTCATCCCCTCAACCTGGTTACGTATCCCCGGCGTATTTTCAACATTCTCAAGTATTCGAAAATTTCCCCAGCCTCCCCGTTTCCCAATGCCAGATTTCTCAAATTACGCCCTCCATTCATCCATTCCGAACGCCAATCGGGGTCTTCCTCTTGAACACACCACGACGGCTTGCCCCCTCGGATGAAAATATGTATCCCGTGGGAGAAACGAATATAACGAAATTACATGTCTTCTCTCCACATGCACACCCACAGACCTACACCCACGCACGCGCACACACAAACGCAGATACGCACATACGCATACCCATGCCTATACATATATCATACGTACCTGTCCATATACCCTGCAAAGGCGGAAATGGGCGATGAACGCCAGCTTGTTTATTTCCTCTGGAAGGATAAATAATACAAAGCCCGCTTATTATAAATAACCCATTTTCTCTTCCGATATCTCTCTCATCTCTCCTCTCCTCTCTCGCCCTCTGGTTTTTTCAGTACAACATCGTACGATCCGCTGTTTATCTTAAAAAAAAAAAAAAGAAAAGAAAAGAAAAGAAAAGAAAAGAAAAGAAAAGAAAAGACTTTGTTCCTTTATTTTCATTTTTATTTTTCTTTTCATTTCAGCCTGCAGATTGTGCAACGATGCATTGTCTCATACCATTTTGTTGCCTGCCCCCGCTTCGCTAGCCATCTTACCCTGTTTTCAGGTTGGGGCTCCCTTTCTGTGGTTGTTTTTGTTGATTTACCCCTTTTTTGCTTCTTCATCTTTCTATCTCACCAGTAATACTCTCTTTCTTTATATCTCTACCATGTCTATTTGATATCCCTGTATTTTTTTTTTTTTTTTGCTTGAGACGTCTTGCTATGGCCTTTTTTTCCCCTTCATCTCAAAGACAAACCTTTTTAATTTTTCATTTTTTACCGGTTCGTCTTATCTTACCATCTTCATTTCCCTCAGCTCTGGTTTTATTTTTATTTTTATTTTATTTTATTTTTTTTCATTTTTTGTGTGTAATATTATTATTCAACACAGGCGGCAAGGGGAGGTAGGGTTGTGGCTCTTTTGCTGCTTTTTGTTTGTTCTCTTCTGTTTCTCTTTTCAGTTTATTCATTTTGTTTTATTTTACTTTATTATTTCATCTGATCCCCGATCCTCCATACATATACATATACATATACATATGCATACACATACACATACACACACACATACATAAAGCTAAGCACTTAGCTAGGTCTAAGGCTGAGAGTATTTATTCTGATGATAGTTAATTTATAGCTGATCTAAGTGGTTAACTTGAAGGGTTTGATGCCTGTGTCACTTGAAAGAGTTGTGGAGAAAGAAAAGCAACTTGAAGGAACATGGACCTTTTCCCCCAATTTTTTTTTTTTTTTTTTTTTTTTTTTTTTTTTTTTTTTTTAATGAATCAGTGAAAAGAGCCCAATGAACTCAGAAGCGTTTCTAGACTTCTCAAGAAGTAGAATATACTCATTTGTCTGGAGGGGGAAAAAAATAAAAAATAAATAAATAAATAAATAAAAATAAAAATAAAAATAGAAATAGAACTAGAAATAGTCTGGTATTTTCCCCACCAACAGACAGCGGTGACAGACCGCCATCTAACTATCTCCTCCACGCTACAACCGGAGACTGACTAGCAGCTCAATAATGGGTTTGGAAGGAATACCACTTGGTGAGGAAAATAGAAATAGAAATAGAAATAGAAATAGAAATAGAAATAGAAATAGAATAAAATAAAATAAGCAAACAATGATAGAAAGAGACAGAAACCGAGTTGTCGCTCCGCTCCTCTCTCGCCTCCTCCGCCCATTCATTCGGTTCTATCTCCGCCTTCGAACCAAACCAAACTAAGCAACAACCAACAAATTACAAATTTCCAACTCCTCCTCCTCCTGAACAGTTATTAGTTACTACTACCAACCCTCCTCTCCTCCTCTCCTCCTCTCCTTTTACTCTCCTCTCCTTTCTATCTCTTCGTTCTATCTCTTCTCTTCTCTCTCTTCTCTCTCTTCTCTCTCTTCTCTCTCTTCTCTCTCTTCTCTTTTCTCTCCTTCTTCTCTACCTCTTTTCTCTCCCTCTCTCTTTGCCTAACCCCCAACAACATCACCTTTCAAAACCCTCAACTCAACCACTCAACCACCCCCCTCCCCACAAAAGAAAAACCAAAAAGCGAAATAGAAAAGTACAAAAACCAAAAACCTACCAATCCAGAAACAATGACAAGTACACCCACACCCACTCCCACACCCGCTCCCGCGCCTACAACAACCCCCTCCCACTCCCTCACCCTCGACCCCAAGTACGACAACTACGATTTCCCAACCACCGCCCCGGACGCCCAGTCCGGCCACCCAGGCCACACCACCCCGGAGCAAGATGCGCAGGTCTACCAGCTGCGGGCCATGCTGGAGCAGCTCGGCTACACGGAACGCCTGGATACCCTGACCCTGCTGCGGTTCCTGCGAGCGAGGAAGTTTGATGTTGAGGCGGCGAAGGCTATGTATGTATTTTCTCTTATCGTATCCTTTGGGTTACCTTTTTTTTTTTTTTTTTTTTTTTTTTTTTTTTTTTTTTTTTTTTTTTTGGAAGGGGTGGTGGGTATGGTATGGGGATAAGTGGCCTATATATGCTAATATGTTCATGTTTGCAGGTTTGTCGGGTGCGAGAACTGGAGGAAAGAGTTTGGCACGGATGATCTTGTGAATACGTTCGAGTATCCGGAGAAACCGCAGGTGTTTGAGTACTATCCGCAATACTATCATAAGACGGACAAGGTGTGTTCAATCCATATCCCCTCGCCTTACAATAGGCAGAAACAGGTGTCTCCCGGAAGGACCAAATTGAGACATTGTCATACACCCGACAGCAGGGAACGGAAAGCTAACAAGTCACCATCATTTTACCATACATCTAGGACGGCCGTCCCGTCTACATCGAACAGCTGGGCAAAATCGACCTAAACGCCATGTACAAAATAACCACCGCAGACCGCATGCTGAAAAACCTCGTCTGCGAGTACGAAAAGCTCGCCGACCCGCGCCTCCCCGCCTGCTCGCGCAAGGCCGGCAAGCTCCTCGAGACCTGCTGCTCGATCATGGACCTCAAGGGCGTCGGCATCACCCGCGTCCCCTCCGTCTACGGCTACGTCAAACAGGCCTCCGCCATTTCGCAAAACTACTACCCCGAGCGCCTGGGCAAGCTGTACCTCATCAACGCCCCCTGGGGCTTCTCCAGCGTCTTCAGCGTCGTCAAGGGGTTCCTCGATCCCGTTACCGTGCAGAAGATCCATGTGCTGGGCGCTGGGTATGAGGCGGAGTTGCTGGCGCAGGTGCCCAAGGAGAACTTGCCGAAGGAGTTTGGCGGGGAGTGCCAGTGTGAAGGTGGCTGTGAGTTCAGCGACATGGGCCCCTGGCAGGAGAAGGAGTGGGCGAAGGAGCCGCTGTGGGCTAAGAAGAAGACGGACGAGGCGGTGAAGGCGGAGGAGGCTGATAAGGAGAATAGTAAGGTGACGGAGGGGGGCGAGAAGGAGGGGGGGGTGGAGAAGAAGGAGGCGGATGCTGCTGCTGTGTTAAGCAGCAGCAGAGTAATGGGGAGTTGACAGCATAAATAGTTAGATTTTTTTTTTTTTTTTCCTTAATTTTTCTTTTTTCTCTCTATTTTATTTCCTTTTTTTGAGGGTGCATTTTGTTCGTCCTGTTCCCTCTCATTTTTCTTTATTCTTTTGACTGATATAGAGAGAGAGTATCTGTGTGGGTGTCTCGTTATATACTTGATGGCAAATAATTCCTTCTCTGAAGTGTCCTAGGCTCCTGTCCCGCCCAAGAAAAGAAAAAAAAAAAAGCCCCATCTTTCAAATATACTCCACTCCCGTTTACATTGACGGGAGGGTTCATTTATACACACATATCACACACACATATACACATACACACACACACATATATATATATATATATACATATACAGCTTAGTGATCCTCGCCATTGACCTTGATTTTGTTTCTAGATCGATCAATCAGCTTTCATCCGCTTTTCATTTCTTGCTTGTCCTGTCCATCCAGTCCTTTCCTCGTGCTGGCATTTCTTCTTCTAATTCACCCCTCCCTCTCTTTTTCTGCGGTTCTATTCTGTTCACCCCCTAACCCTAAATGTCCATAGTTTTCATCTTCTTGCCTTGCTTAGCCCGTATATCTTTTACATACATCTACTGCTCTGCTAGCCCACGGGACTGTAGAGGGAGTTGGATTGATATATGAGGAATAAATAATGAGTAACTATGTGCAAGTTAAGCTTATCATGAGACATCTATGTACCTATCTCTTCGCAATTGGAAACGCCGGAAACAAACGACACCAGATATCCAACGAGGTCCCCCCCAAATGCAGCAAACAACCAGCCGAATCCCCACGTCCAGTTCCCATTCCCAAGATCCAGGATTCAAGATCCAAGCATGTAGAAAACCCAAGACGCCACTACTCCTTACAGATATCAAAAAAAAAAAAAAAAAAAAAAAAAAAAAAAAAAAAAATTACATGAAAGGGAAAGAAAACGTCCGATGATGCGCCAACCACATTTCCTCATAAATTCTCTACTACTTCCGCAGCTCGCTGCGCCCTTTCAACCTTCCCGACCGTCGTCGCCAGTCCGCGCTGCCCGTCAGAGTCATCTCCATCCTCATTGCCGCCATCATGCACACCCCCAACCCCTGCCACTTCGCCCTGCAATCTCAGCAACGTCCTCAATGCCTCCGCATATACATCGCCAACCCCACCGTCCATCCACCTCCTCTTCGCCCCCGCCGTCCTGCCAAAGGGAACATGTAGCGTGAAATCCTCTCTCCTGTTCCCGCGACTCTGCCTCTGAGCATCCCGCTGTAGCTGTGTCGGCTGGGCATCCCCACCATCCACATCCTTCATATCCACATCCCCCAAACCACCACCACCTTCCCCATCCCCTTCCAATCCCACCTCTTCCTCTAACTCCTCCTCCTCCTCCTCCTCCTCCTCCTCCTCCTCCAAAACCCCCCTCAACGCCTCCGCATACTGCCCCGCCGCCTTCCCCGGCGCATCCCGCCTCAACTGCGCCACAGTCGTCGTCAGCGACTCCAACTGTGCATACAACCCCGCCACGCGCGCCGCCAGCTCAGTATCGTACGGCTCGTACTCGACCGCTTCGCGCACGTGGAGGAAGGAAAGAGGGTCCGCAGCGCCATTTGTATTGCTATTGCTATTGTTATTGCTATTGCCTGCGGCCGCCTCCGCTAGCGATAGCCCGTTTATGCTTATGGAGGGGGCGGCGGTGAGGAAGGTTTTGTGGATGAATTCGTCGACGAGGGCGCGGACGTGGGATTTCATGGGGTCGTCGGCGTCGGGGTTTGAGGAGGAGGAGGCATTGCTGGGGTTTGTAGTGGTGCTGGCATTGGGTCTGGCGGAGGGGGGGAAATGGAGGTCTAGTTTCTGGCGGGAGAGAGCGATGGTGTTTGTGTAGAGATAGGAGAGGTCGGCGGGGGATTGGAGCTCGATTTTGCGGTGGTGGGGTGTTTCCATGTTTCTGTGGGTGGATTTTTTTCCTATTTTTTGGGGGTCTTTACTATTTGGTTACACCGCTTGTATGGCCCATTTATTTTGGTAGGTGTTTTCTTCCGTAGAGGTGGAATGGATTGGTATCGATTCAAAGATTTCATGCTCCAATGGCCTGTTGATTGTTGGACTTCGCGATGTTTACGCTCAGGCCCGATTTAGCCTAGCGTCGCTGCTCTCTTGATGTCATAGTTGCGACGGGACAAACCTTGGAATATAATAACCATGTGAAAACGAAAAACATCACTCACACCTTTCAAGCTTCTAGCCTCACCACGAAGACAGGGATGAAGAAGAAAAGGAAAAGCTCTGAGTATATATTTAAATTCAACGCCTTTTAGAGTTCTTTTTGTCTCTCTCCTACTAATAGATCATATTGAAGGAGCTCTCTTAGCAGCCCGCGACTGCTCTACAACCGTGGAAGTCCTCCACAAGTATGGGTTCGGCTTCCACGCTTCCTCCTACTTTTCCTGGCACTACTACTACCTATTCCTAATACTCGCTATAAAACCCGCCGCATACTATACTTGGGTTTCCATCCTCAGCGTATCAGCCTAACTATCAAATGTCGACTGTGCCTGGGATTTCCCTTATCGACAATACGTCTACAACAACCTCGGTTGAGCGGACACCCTCCAGGAACGTTGGCCTTGAACAAAGCCCCTCAACCGGCTCGCGCACGGCTACGGCGTTAACGAAGAAGTTGAGAAAGGGTTCCATGAAGGATAGCCTAGCGCGGAGGAAATATGCAAAGTATCAGCAGAATCGATACAATACCGGCGATGGCACCGATTCCATCGACGGGGACAGCGAGGCCCGACATAGTCGGGAGCCATCGTTGTCGCAACGAGGCTCTGCCGATATGGGAATGGAACATTGGCGTTCCGGAAATACTACAAAGCTTGGTAAACAAATTGCCACTGATGTCTCATCGGAGGTCGCAGCTGTATCATCACAAGCCAGGCAGCACCCTGGGGCTAGCGAAAAGAGCGCGATTGACGTGTTGTACGAGAATCAGCGGGGCTGGTGGTTCTTCGGGATACCCCTATACTCAGCAAAGTCCCTTTTGAACCTCGATCCGTCTGCTTGGCTGACCCGCAACTTCGAGGTTAGCCCCGTAAACATTACCAATGCGCAGGTGCCGGACCCTAGCTGGGAATGGGCGTGGGATACCTGGTACATAGATATGTCCTATGACGTTGATGAGGCTGGGTGGCAGTATTCCTTCTCCTTTTCGTCGCGCTTTGCATGGCATGGTACGCATCCGTGGTATCACTGCTTTGTACGACGCAGAAGATGGCTGAGGAAAAGGGTTAAGAAGACATACATTGGCCCCGAGGAAGACATCGCTGTAGGAAAGGCATGCGCGCCGAATTGGGGTTCCTTTGCGGTTAGTTCGTCCCGGGCACCGAGCGCTGAACCTGAGAGTCGGCGAGGAAGACGGCGCGCTGTTTCGACTGTTAGCGCGAGAGCGGAGGATATTGTTCCCGAAGATATCACCAATATCGGTACGCTGTTAAGCGCAATGAGGTGGGCTGCGTTGGATAGGGACAAAATCCTCGCCGTTCAGCATTTTGTGAAATATGCGGACGAGGAATTATGTTTACTTCCGGAAAAGGTAAGAGCTCCGAGTGTTTCTATTGTCTTCCTGCACACTAAAATTTTCTTGTTCTTATTCTTGTTTCAAATGTAATGACGAAGGTATTTACCTCAATTTACAGATGCCCGAGGTTTTATCCACTTTAGTATACCATACTTCTCGCCGGCAGCTATTGGACTACATACGACACACTATCGAGACCATCCCCGCGGATTCTGAAGGCGTTCAGAAACGAAGACGAGACAGCCTTGTCAAAATCATTGAGGATGGGCGGCTGACAGACCTAGAGTTCTGGAAGGATGAAAAGGTGCTGACTCGAGAAAAGGGGAATGGTTCTGGTGACAGAGGAGGTAGTGAGCGGGCTGATCAATTATCTTCTAGAAGGTCTAAAGGAAAGGCAGTTGTACGAAATATTGCGGATATGGAATAGGCTGGGGTTAGGAAGACGCGAGACGACTGTTCTTCAGGATTTAATTTTGCGACCCCCTGACTATTTTCTTTTCCCGTTCATATGCACTAATTTTAAGCACAGCCAGTCAAGCGATGTTCGCAAGGGGCGTTACAGGCGTCTACTAGATAGCTTTATTCATGGAGACAACTTGTTACAAACCTCTCCTTTACACGTAACTATCCTTTCCTTTATGCCCTCCAGTTGCTTCGTTAAGAGGCTCTATATAGATCACCACGTGATTGATTGTTCGCCTAAACTTTCCGTTTCTCAGCTAGTTAGTTACTCTCTTGCCAGCTAGAAGAAAGTTTAGGCGAAAAAAATATCCCTAACGCGAGGTCCAAACTGATGAAACGTCTGCAAGGGAATAATATATCAGAAAAGCTTTAGTATGATATAGATATTTACTCCACACGAAGCCACGAACAACACGCCGGGTGTCACCCCGTTTGAGTCCAATGCTCCCCGGCGCCCGGCATGGTTTGAGACGGTTGTCTTTCTCCCAATCTCCCCTTGACCATGCTACCCCTTCCCGCAACGAACTTTTCTTACCTTTCCTATACCCGCGGGAGTCCTTCTCTGTACTGACCCAAGAGAGATATGTGCGACGTTCACTGTTCTCTCTGGCGGTGGGCAATAACCGGTTTAATGGGTCATCATCATCCAATTGTTGCAGACACACCAGCCTGAATCCTCACCGTACTACGAGAAAATATACCGCGCCGCCCTCGGCGTCGAATGTTTCGGATTCTACACACGCTAGCGAGTTAGGCAATCATGATAATGGTGGAGAGTCGAAGGAAATGGATACTGGCGCATCCAGCGTCCACGATACTTGCTCCACGGCTAGCGACGCATCGTCCGAGTCAAGCTCCGAGCAATCTATGGATGTATTCAAAGAAGTTGAGGCCATTGAATCCAACAGTAGTGGCATAGTCCGGCAAGTTCGCGCGGAGAAGTGGTGGAGGAAGCAATTGGAACGAGAACTAGCGGGTAAACCGCCGCTTAGGCAAAACAGGCTCTATTTGGAATGGACGGATATAATGAATGAGATCATGGCCCTGAGGCGCGATACGGCAAACATACCTGCTCCGTCATATGCTAAAACTATATACTTGTCCGAACCGGAGGTCGTCGCTCTGGCTGGTGATGAGAGGGAGAACGTGTGGGATATCAGGGTGTTGAGCGGGTGCCGTGTCCACATACTGCCACGAGAACGCGAATCTCGGGATTCCACGCGCAAGGTGGTCCTTACAGGCTCTCCGGAAGCTGTTAGACTAGCCGAGGAGGAGATTAGATCGGCCATCGAAATGGTCCATGAAGCTGACGGTAGTGTGCAGCCTGACTCTCTACCTCTCTTTGTGACTGCTCATGATTGGAAGCAGGAACAAGGGATGGATACTCCAACGATCCGATCGGTCTGGACACATAATGTGCCATTGATAGCGGAAGGGAAAAGATCAAGAATCCCCGTCCGAGCAGATGCTTTCCGAAAGCCCGAGAAGTGGACTATCAAGAGTTTTGGCGACTATCTCGAATCACTTACGAATCTCGCTTTCTCAACTTCTATTCATAACTTGTTGTATTCGGATGGACAGCTAAACCGAGATATGATCATTGATATAATACGGGAGCTTTTCACGAGTCCAGACATGCAACAGTTTCTGTCCACTAGAGCAGTGAATTCTGTCATTTTCTATTGCTACCGATACCCCCAATATCTACCAGTACTTTTATCTCTATTCCCGAATTTTGAGCACTTGATGACGACTAGGACTTTTAACGCCTTGCTCACGGGCTGCTCTAAGAGCCATGACCTAAACAGGTTTCGTTATCTCATCTCCCTGATGAAGCGATGCGGGGTTAAACCGAATGGTGTGGAGTGGGTAGCTTTTATTGACACTATTCTGTCAACCGGTGTGAGGCAAAAAGTGGTCGCGCGCCTGCGCAAGGAGAGACTTCTGGATAATGAGCGTATCCTTCGTCGTCTCGTATACCGGATCATTCCAGACTCGTTCACTTCACATTTAGACAGTGGCCAGTCCGTTAAGGACTATATTGCAGTGATGGATAAAAGATACGGAAAGAACTGGATATGTACCGACTCAATAACACATATGCTCGGCGTAACTGTGCGTTTACACAATACCGAAGCAGCTCGCGAGATTATGCAGTTCTGCAAGCAATCGCGGCTAAAGCTGGATGTCCAGGGCATGAATTACTGCCTTGCGGTGCATCTCAATAAAAAGCAGTACTCAGAAACAATCGCCGTCTATTTGGATCTTATCAGCAAGTACCGTCGGCTCCGAGCAAATAACGAAACTATCCGAATTCTCTTCAGCGCCGCATGGCAGGCTAGACACTACAACACCTGCCGTGTCATTTGGGCCTATGCCTGTTTCTGGGGCTTCACAACCAGCAGCATGAAACACATGGTCCTATTCTCCCTCCTCCGAAACACAGTACCCACAATGGGCGACGAAGCGAGGCAAGACTGGCTTAAAAAGGCCGGCAAGGCCATTGCTGGAATTAATCCTATTATGTCTGAACTTGATTCTCGTTTTGACGTCCTTAGAAACGCACCACGTACTCCTGCTCAAGAAATGCTGGGGAGCGATAGCGTTATGTCCTTGTTGACAGAGTATCAACCCGCCGGTGAACTGCGGAGCCGGCAGCGGAACCTTGCCCTCTGGATCATCCACGGGGACTTCCTCGCGGCGTGGCGTTATAAGCCGCGGGTAAAGTTCGAGGAAATGATGTGGGAGGCTAATATGCTTGATATGGCGTGGTGGGCAGAGGGTCACGCTAGAAATATGTCGGTTACGGAAATTGTTAGAGACGTGATCAGAATTCCCGTGGATGAGAAGAACAGGTGGAAGAAAAGGACGAAGGAATATGGTAACGAGCAATTGGAGGATGAAATAAGAGAGGAGCAACAACAACGACAAGAAGAAGACAAAGAAGAAGAAGAAGAAGAATTGGATCAGCAACCACAGGAGCCAGAGCAAGGGCCAGAAGGACGTTTAGAAGGCCGGCCAGAAGGACGGCCGGAACAAGTGCTGGAAGGAATACTAGAACGAGAACTAGAACGGAACCTAGAACAAGAACAACGACGACGACGGCAACAGCAAGATATAAAGGGGAAAGAAGAGGAGACGGGAGAGGGTGTTAACAAAGACGCAACCATTGTTTCTAATGCAAGATCTGCTCAGCCTGAGCTACAGTTGGAGCACACGGGACATAAAGAGGGATGGATGGGAGGGTCGGTTTCAATAGACGAAGTTAAGGAAATGTTTGAGAGAAAGGGTATCTCCTGGAAAGGGCCAGGCAGCCCTTGAATGCTTACGAGTGACCTCGGCCTGTTATATTCTGCTTTATATGTATTTATATAGATCCCCAACACCATCTGTATATCGCTTCTTCCACATCTTCATGATTCCCTCCCTCGCCTTTTTCCATCTATGTATTGTATTTTACCTTATATCTGACTTGTTCTCAAGTTTCTTGCAAACTACCCGACCGGACTCTGTTGGGGAACGGTGCACTGTTTTTGCATTGTCTGAATTACTATCTAACATCGATATTTCTCCAAAGATATTGCCTTGATCCTTGATCATGTTAATAGGATCATCAAACTGGGGGGTATCTAACAGTTTAAGTGAAATTAAACCTTCGCTCTCTATCTCCTATTGCCAACTCCTTTATGCAAAAAGTGCCTTGGATGCATCCCTGTGGCTTCTTCGGGTTGATAATCACGGCCACGCCCATTGGTGACTCACGGGGGATGCTGAGCCTTGTTCTGGATACTGGGTTTTAAGGGAAGGGATGGAGAAATGGTCCTATCTATCATCCCCATTAATTCGCAGGCTTTTTGGAATCCACTGTTGAACCCTCGTGAGTCCTCCCTTGCGTAGGTCGGCTTCAGCGGCTTCCTCCGTCTCGCCAACCCATTTATCCCATAGCACATTGAAACTGAAATTGCACTGACTAATCAGCAAACGTGATGCCCCGGATGTTCCCCATTTTCTTGCATTGGTAGTCCGTCCGGATGACACCCATATGGATCGAAGGTGGTCGGAATGTACCCCACACCTTCCTTCAGATACAGTACGAGCCGGAAGGCAGAGTTGCCATTGAGATAGTAGCGGTGGAGTTTCTTGCTGCGCAGGAAGCCTAGACGCTCGTATAATTTCATAGCGGCGGTGTTGGTCGTTTCGGTTTCAAGGACGATCTAGATACGGAAGGATTGGATGTTAGTTGTCTGCTTGTGCTGGGAGGGATACCTCCGGCATTGTTGGAGCTGCCGCTCGAGTAGGACGAAACTTATGGTTGTTGGCGGGATAGCAAGGGAGCGGGAAAGAAATAGAAATACCTCATCCGCATCTCTCGCAATCATGGCATCGATAGCCATGCATACGAGCTTCGTCGCGATGCCTTTGCCTCTATATTCTTCCCGAACGGCTAACATGGCGATATACCCGCGCAGAGGCCCGCCGCGATGCGGTTCGAGTTTTGATACGACAACCCCAATCAGATTGTCCTTTTCGTCCATTGCCTGTATATATAGTAAACGTGGTATTAGCTGAATGTATATATATAGAGCTCTGGATTTCGTATGCGGGAGGCAAGGGTGCCTGTAGCGGGGTAATCTGAAATGCAACTTGGAACTTTTACCATGTAGCAGAGATCACCCCACTGATAGAGGAAATAGCGATAGACATAGATGCTGTACGGCTCCGAGAGATCCTTGGATATTAACTGGCGCATTGCAGAGACATATTCGTTCTCCTTGTCGCTTTCATACTGGATATAGCGGAGGTCTCCAGCGGAGGAGGGCGGGGATGCCGCAGTGTCGGCCATGGTGGATGTGGCAGGATCAGCGTTGCGATATCATGAGCAGCCCTCTTTTGTCAACTTTTTCTTTCGAGTTCGTCCAATTGGCACTCACTCCCATGTCGGCGATACGAAACCTGTCTCTCGGTGGTTGGGGTGGGGGATGTTTTTACACTCACTAGCTGGCGTTTCCACTCCCGATATTTAGCTCTAAATAGCTCTGGCCAACCCTTTCCAGCTCTTTTTTCCCCTTCCCTGATACATACACACCAAGCTCCAACTTTTCCCATGTGATTCTCCGTCTGTAATGACGGGCACTTTCGCCCAGTCGACGACATCCTTTATATCTATATATTTATATCTATAAGCTTCTGAAACAGCAGCAGAGAGAGATCTCTCCAATACTTCGCCATGTCGGGCCTGCGCCGTCGATTTGGGCAGATCTTCTCTACCTCTCCCCCGAGCTCTACATCCGAGATACCCGCCATCTCTACCCCAGACGACAGCAACAATAATGACGGTAATACCAACAGTAGCAGCAGCAATATCCTTTTGGCGCACAAGGATGGAGAGCAGCTTCATTTAGAAACGGACTTGAAGCTGCACCAAATCCCCGTGAAGCGGAGGAGCAAGCGGCGCAATGGGTTGATATTCGGACTCGGAGGCGTCTTTGGAATATTCTTGGCTCTTTTTTTCGCAAATCAGAATGAGGTTATTAGCTTGGATGCGCTGATGGACCTAAATTTGGATTCTTTGATTGATGTTATGCCCGCAGGCATTATCAGGGACGCAAGTCAATTTTCGGTATGCTCGACCTCTCAGAGTTTTCTTCTACCTCTACTTGTACTTTTTGGAAAACAAACACCGAAACTAGAACTAACTTATAATATTTTCCCTTCTTCGCCTAGCAAACGGAACGCGCAGCTGTTAGCTATGATGCTTTCTCGGTTGGTCTCGGCCTCAAGGCCCAGGGCATAGTAGCAAAGCACCCGGTCATTATGATTCCTGGGGTTATATCAACAGGGTTAGAGAGTTGGGGAACGGACGAAAAGTCAAGACAATATTTCAGAAAAAGATTATGGGGAAGTTGGAGTATGATGCGAGCGCTCGTCCTCGACAAGGCCGGTTGGAAAAACCACATTATGCTGGATAAGTTCACGGGCCTAGATCCCCCCGGTATTAAACTCCGCGCCGCGCAGGGGTTTGATGCAACAGACTTTTTCATAACGGGATACTGGATCTGGAACAAAATTTTGGAAAATCTAGCCACTATTGGCTATGACCCGATTAATGCGTTCTCCGCTGCTTATGACTGGCGCCTTGCCTATCTCAACCTTGAAATGCGCGACCACTATTTTAGCAGACTCAAGACCTACATAGAGACGGCCGTGAAGCTTTCGGATAAGAAGGTCGTGCTTGTTTCCCACAGTATGGGCTCGCAAGTTGCCATGTTCTTCTTCAAATGGGTTGAGAGTCCGGAACATGGAAATGGAGGAGCTGACTGGGTAGAGACCTACGTCGATTCGTGGATTAATATCAGCGGCTGTATGCTGGGAGCTTCAAAGGGAGTTCCAGCCATTTTGTCAGGAGAAATGAAAGACACCGCCCAACTTAACGCATTTGCGGTCTACGGACTCGAAAAATTTCTTTCCAAGGGGGAGAGAGCGGAGCTTTTCCGCGCGATACCTGGCATATCAAGCATGCTCCCCAAAGGCGGGGAGGCGGTTTGGGGCAACAATACCTGGGCTCCAGATGACCAAGAAGATCAACCCTTTACATTTGGCAACATGCTTAATTTCAAGGAGACGAATTCGTCAAACACGCAACAGAACCTGACTGCTAAGACCAGCCTGCCGTTCCTCTTCAAACACACGGAGCAATGGTACCGCGACCAGGTCCTCCAGAATTACTCCCATGGTGTCGCTCATACGACGGAGGAGGTCGAAGCGAACGAAAAGGACCCGCGCACGTGGTTAAACCCGCTGGAAGCACGCTTACCCCTCGCCCCCAACCTGAAGATCTATTGCTTCTACGGGGTGGGCAAACTCACGGAACGTAGCTACTTTTACCACGATGATACTGATCCGCTCTCGAAGCTCAATGTCAGCATCGACACAACAGTGACGAACGGGATCATAGATCGTGGGGTGGTCATGAGCGAGGGAGATGGCACTGTCAACTTGCTCAGTTTGGGATATATGTGTGCGAAAGGGTGGGGGATTAAACGATATAACCCCGCGGGCGCGAAGGTGAAAGTGTATGAGATGCCTCATGAGCCTGATCGTTTCTCACCTCGAGGAGGGCCCAACACAGGTACTTTTTCTTGTTCTTTTTTTTTTTCCTCCTTTCTTTCACGTTCTATCCCCCCGTTTTCGTCCAATACTACTCCACCGTTTTGCACCCCATTTTTAACTCTATACATCTAGGCGACCACGTCGATATTCTTGGGCGGTCCTTGCTCAATGATCTAGTTCTTCGCGTCGCAGGGGGCAGAGGCGACATGATCGAAGAGAACTACGTGTCACGAATAAGAGAGTATTCCGACCGCGTCAAGGTTTACGAAGAAGAATGAAGAAGTAAAACGAAAAAGTGCAGTAATTATACCTTACATTAATACCCCTCTGTGTATAAAAAGAAAACGAATTTCCTTCCCTTTCTCTATTCCCAAAGACGGCTTTTCCCTGGTGTCTTTGCCTACCTCCACATCCTCTCTATCCATATCTTTTCCTATTATTTTCTCCCTTTTGCTCTATTGGAAAGACTCCTGTACGCATTGCATTCTCACTTTTTTTCCTTTCTTTTCTTTTCTTTTTTCCCCCCCTTTTGGATTCCATCGTATATACCACTTCCGTTGTACCCATTATACTTTGCTTTATACCACCCTCCTGTACATCCTGCATTGTTGTCGATGACAAACAGCGGTGTTTTTGCCCGTGGTTCTCCTTGTACAATGTTGTGTTGGCCTTTTTGTATCCGGCCTGCTTCTTTTCTTTCTTTCTTTCTTTCTTTCTTTCTTTCTTTTTCTTTTTTCTTTTTTCTTTTTTCTTATCAGATCTGCTTTGTCATGCAGCCGCGGATATCTCACCTGAGAGAGAAATTCTGCTTAAAAGTCAGAAGACTTGAAAGGAAGAGAGGGAGAGACCTTGAATATGAAAAATATATTACGATAAATAAATATTTAACTATGGCAGTGTAGATTGGTAAACACAAGATATCAAAACAGACACACGCAAGGAAACACTTCCAAACTCTCGCTCTGAATAAAAAAAAAAAAGTGAAGTAAAGAAAAGAAAAGAAAAAGGAAAAAGTCGCTGAAGTGTGTTTGTATCCTTCGAGTGGGATGGACAGTTCCCGATACAAATTGAAGAAAATCCCTGAGAGCCCCTTTCACTTCCTACATGAATAGGGGTCGGTGCAGAGTTGATACGCGGATAAGGCGAACCTTTGAATTTGAATCAAAAACAATCTAAAACGCTCTCCAAGCAAATAAACTCTCAAGATCAATATGGACATGTAGGTATCAAGACAGCGAGACGTAGACGGCATGTAAATGAAAAATAAAAAATAAAAATGGCCAAACCAAATGTAAGTTGAAAATAGCCACAGCATGAAATTCTTCCTTTAGATTCCTACTCGAATCTCTCTGCAACAGAACATCAATGGCAACAAGGAAAATGCCGATGGTGCCAACCTAACCGCTCAGGTTACTCCTCATTCCATCCATCGCAATGAACCTCACAGTTTATCAGCCTCGTTTTCTCCATTTATTTTTTCATTCGGCATCGACACAGTGATATCTACACCTAATGTGGCAGGCGACACTTGCCTTTCGTAGCAGACTCACCACTTGATGTCACGCAGTCCAAGCAGACACCACACATTCCCGCCGTCAATTGATGCAACTCCAGCCACAGCGATGACTTAAAGTCCCCATTAACAGGACGTGGATTATCCCAGTATCTTTTGGCGGCGTATGTACATGTACCTGGGGTTGCCCCGAATCCGGCATGCCGAACGCCTTGCTGCCAAGGAAAAGGCAACTGGGGCTCCGCATATGCGAATCTCAGATAGTTTGGTGCAGGTCTCTGCGACGCTGAATTTCTGTGATGCGATCGTAAGTGGCCACAGGCCAGACCTGCTGAGTGCTTTGCGAATTCTGAGGATGAACTGGGCTCTGCCGGCACATCGTCTGTTCTGAATGTCCCCGATGGCTTTTTCCCACTCATGGACCTGGGGAAACTAATTCTGCATTCCTTGCTTTGAATTCCACTGGAAAAACGTAGGTGATGACAAAAAAGTGGTTTTCTTTTCCGTGGTTTGTGAGTGAAATGGGGGTAGGGCGCGGGTAATTAGGAAGATCCAGCCAGGTACTACTTACCGAGGATGTTCCCCCTAACGAGAATATGCTCAGGGAATTTATGGAAGTCGGTAGCAGGATATTTGGGTAGTATAGCCTTGGATATTTTGCCTAATGCACCTGGTAGATAGATCCATAATATATGAGAAATACAGAATCTCGAGGCTCTTTTCGAAGGTCATTCCGTCCCCCTCTAGCGCTTCAAGATGCCCCTGGAGCCATACGCCTGTAAATGGAAACAGGGGCTTCTCGCAGCAGTATTTGTCTGCTACGACTGCGAGATCGAGCAACTGAGAGGGCGTACGCTTTGTAGGGATCGCCTGAATTTTATGATGGAGAACACGAAACAGAAGTATCAATGCGTTGGCATCGTCGTCAAACAGCTGGATCACACAGACTTTTTCCCCAGGGGCAAGAATTCGGCTCAGCCCGTTCGATACTTTCCTTCCAAGAGGAGTTGAGTTCGCGCGGTCGAATCGGTTGGGCGCCTCACAGAGCGTGTCGGATGAAACCTGAAGGTACAATTTCGTATTCTCTGGCATTTTGCGAATCTCCAAACAAATCTCGCTGTTGGTGTGGCAATCTGGATGACCTGAGGTTCTTTCTTCCATCCTATCACCGGATGTAGATGGCAGGGAAAGAGGTGTACAAAAGGTCAAACAGGATTGATAATAAAAAACAGAAGAAGAGAGAGTTTAATAATAAGCTCTGATATCTCAACAGAAGTTGAAAACATATAATTAACTTAAGAGAAAAAGATTATACGCAGTAGATGAAAAGTGAAGAGTCTAATAATAAGAGACTGAGTAGAGCTCTCTTTTCATTGATCAGTGTAGTTGTCAGTAAAAGTAAGAAGAATATGTTAATATTATAGTGTTGTATAGATAGATCTTCACTGAGCTCACTTCACATCAGTAATACTATAACAGACTAGATCAGCAGAATATCAACATGTTGTTACGTTGAAATGGAGGCACTTCTCAATTGTGTGTCAATGTTAATGATCTGACAGAATGTTGGATGTACTGCATCCTGAGCCCCTTTCCAACACTGAGGATGCATTGCTTTTCAACGCGAGAAGAGGATGGTAGTAGTAGTAGTAGTAGTAGTAGTATCATGGCCCGCATTGTTCATCCATCTAAATTTGAATGCCAGACATTGTTGAATAAGCCCCCACTTGTCTCTCCGCAGCGGTAGACGTCCGCTCGTACTATGTATGGATAGGGTATGATTTGGCCAAATATAAGATATCCATCCATACGAATAGCGGGGCGTCACTTTGAGCAAAAGCGGAAGCAAAGCAACCTCAGAATATGCTGGCAGACGGTCCTGACCAAATCTGCTCGCGGTACAGATTTTCGAAGGCATCCAACCCCCCTCTTACGACACGATGGAAGAGAAGGAAGGGATGGTTGGTGGTGGTTAGGAGAAGAAATAATGGACGTCATTATTAATTGGTTAAATTATATGATATGTCAATATCCGTGTGGAAATAAGAATCCCCGACCCGACCAACAGCAGCGACGAGGAAACGGAGAGAAAAAAGAAAACCACGGAAAATAAAACAAGCAAAGAAGAAAAATTTGTTCATCATCGTCATCAGCACATACGCTGCGTAGTCGCACCTTAAAAAGAAAAAAAAAAAAAAAAAAACTCCCCTTTCTCCTGATTTCTGCTAGCTTTTGTGTGGTGTGGTGTGGCCGTCTCCCTCAAAGCGCCACACACCCCGTCATATTCATATAAAGCCCTTCCGGCCTAGCTTGCTCTTCATTGCAGCAAAAAGGAGAAAAAGAAATTACATCTTGCTTGATCCGAGTGTTTTGCTCCACGCGAAACATGACAAACGTGAAGAATAGGAGGCACCCGCAAAAATAACAAACACCCGCTCAACTGCCCGCTCACTGCCCATTGCACATTTATCGCCCATTGCCAACCTGCTCGTCATCACAACCACAGTGGAGGAGAAAAGATAAGGGCATGTACAAGAGTATCTTGCTCGGCTGGTACGGGGAATTTGCCGAAAACAATAATAGCCTTGCATGGAATGGGAAATGGGAGTAGGGCGGTGCTAGCTCGCATAATAAGCAAACAACAAACGAATGTATATCCCATGAGGTGAAGGCGGAACCCCGTCAAATGCAAAATCAAGTGCCACCTCAACTAGAAAAAAAAAAAAAAAAAAAGGCAGAAAAACTTTAACAGGTTTAAAACAATCTCTATATGCTCATGGTTGATGCAAACGATCGAAAAGAAGAAAAACGAATGGAAGGAAAAATAACTAGGGATTAAGGGGAAATAAAAAAATAAATTGCGGAAAAATTTCAATGAGCTATAATAAGCCCTCTCTTCTTTGTCCGCATATCCGCATCCCCCGCCGCCATACCGACTCTAGTTTGTACAGTACACACAAGTCCAACACCCATCCATGAGCGTAACGAACGTAATGCAAGGTTGAAAAAAAAAAAAAATGGTTCGCGCCATAACGATTATTTTTACTTCCGTGGATGTCCTAGTCGGACAATTTCAAAGCGCCCTTGCAGGAAAATGACAATCACGGAGAGAAAAAAAAAAACAGCCTCCGCCAAATCCAACGTGACGGTCTTCCGAGTTATACCACAGTCTGTTTGAAGGATCCGATTTCCTTCAGGGGACATGGTGGAAGGTGAACCGCAGATCGTGCGCGTGAGAGGAGAATCGTGCCTGGGTGCTAGATAATGATACCCGAAAAGCGAGGACCCTAAAAATGCTATGACCAAAAAGGACCAGGGGCATATTTATTGGGAAACGAAAAATTCTCCGTTATAGGTCCGACGATCTATTGGTTCAGCTGGCTGAGCATGTGACCGGTAAACAAGGGCAACTAATTATCCGAGGGGTGATCATAGTAGGACTGATGGTAAAAATCCATGGAGGTGCTGTTGAGAAGCGAAGATAAGAAGGAAAAGAGGTATCCAAAATCATTAAAGTTAAGTATGTCTTTCGAAAAGTAAGTCGCTCAAAGCAGAAATAACAGGAGGGCTCCAGAATATGCCGTGAGTCATTAATATAAATCCGCTATTACTTCAAAATGCTGTTGTGTTCTCGACAGGGGGGCGTTGCCAAGTATTGGTGGGTTTTTTTCGAGGAAGAGGATCATCGGAATGTGATTTTAAATATTAGCGACCTGCTTCGAGGTCTGAGTTGGCACCCAAGGTCTCGCCATCCCAGAGGGATTGAGCTTCATCCACAGGGCTAAGAGATCCGGAAGATATGGAGGAAGACGATCCTACGGTCCATTCATCGGAATCGATGTGTAAATCGCCATGGAAGTTCGCCAAGTCATAACCATGGTCGACTGGCGATTCTCCAACCTCCACATAATCATAGTCCCACCGGAACATCTTATCAGGCTGGACTCGTGGTATGAATTTGGACTTGGCAAAGTAAAACGAAACGGCAGCTAGGAAACCGCCACCAATGAGATCCACTGCGTAATGATGCGAAAGATACATCGTGGACCACCACAGCCAGGCGGTATACATGATAAAGGCGGGTCGAAGCTTGGGAAATATAAGGCTCAAAAATAGAGACTCGAGGGTCGCGTTCCCGGCATGCAGAGAAGGGAAGGCACCAAACGGCACAGGCGATGCCGTAAAACCAGATGTATATATATCGATACCGAAAAGTTCATCAATCCGGGCCAATCCACCAGGTGACCCTGGTATTCCGTAATGTGCAGGAGCTAGTCCATATAGGTTCTCGTACCATGGAGGTGAGCACGGGAATAAAAATTGTATGGTGACGGCAGAAATGCACATGAATCCAAATGTGCGGGCGAAAATTGGGGTCATTCCAGGGGGTCCGAAGATAAATATTATAATGGAGCATATAGCGGGAGCCGCGTAGTGCATAATGCCGTATGGAACCCATGCCAATATGTCTAGGAAAGTATTCTGACGGGCAGAAAGAATATTGCTGAGATTGGCACCATAGAAGATATTTTCGAGTGCTGGAAGCACACGCACCCATATTGGCGGCCGCCAGTCGCTTGGAATAAATCTGTTTTAAAAGGAGTGGGATCGCGTCAGCTCGAATGCATCTCAATTGATACCATACATACACCATCGCCGCCGTCCTCAACGATAAAAGAAAAAAAGAAGTTTTTTTTTTTTTTTTTTTTCGGGGCAAGAAACATACTGGCAGGCATAGAAATAGATTAGCCAAGCAATAATAGGGAGAAATGGTAGGAAGAATTGGCAGCTGATCGGGAAAAGTAAAGACATTATCAACCCAAAGGCGACCAGGGTCTTGGCGAAGGGTCCAGGCGATTCAATGATGCAGAGAGAAAAGATGCCAACAAAGAGGAGTACGAGATATTGTCCATCATATACGCTCCACCGATGAGCCTGTAGAGTCTTCAGCGTGTCGAGGGGCGAGAAGGAGCTATTAAGGGAGGTTATCGATGAGGACGGAGACACGCGACTTCGTAGCTTTGACCGAAGTTTTCGGCGCACGCGGTGGGGGAGAAGCATTTGTATGGACCGCCATGGTATTACAATCTGAACTTTGCCGAAATAATTCTGCGAATTATCCTTCCATGATGGAAGCACAGGGTTCATGACGCCAGCCATTATGGAGAAAGGCGCCGGAGCAGTCGAGGGAACGGGTACAAAGTTGGATGGTATTTAGTCGAGAAGGGCCTAGGTAGGTAGCCAGGGCGAGCGATCTACGGGCGATTAAGAACGACGCAGAAGGCAGACGGCCAATCCGGGCAGCCTAGGAAGGAGCGTCAACGGCTGGCGAGGGACTATATAGCCCTGGGGAGCTGAAGGAAGGAGGAGGGAGTTGGAGGAAGTGAGGATCGCGGTGTGACCAAGCAATCGACATCAGGGAGGGAAGGTTGACGCCGTATTGGCTGGGACAGGAGAAGAAGGAGAGAAGCACAGCAGGCTACTACTGACAATCAGGGCACGGGCGGAGAGGACGCGAGAGAGTGAGAGAGACGACATAAGGAAGAGAAGGAGAGAAAGAGAAGGGAAAGGGGAAAAAGATGAGGTTTGACACTGGGTGAGAAAAGCGCCTGTGGCTAGCACGAGAGAGGATGAGGTTCGTTCGTTGTACACTCTGTGTACAGTGTATTGTATTTTTGGTATGGCGCGGGTACGGTACGGTGCACTGCGGCCGCTGGTTGGCCTAGCACGGGTTGGCGCAACATCTGTTGTACTCTGGTAGCGGGCTTGGTGCGGTATTTTACAATACCGGATACAACCATACCCAAGCCCGGCGGATGAGGCGGAATCACCGGAGCTCGGGGTCTTTTGTTATTGTTTTTTTGTTTTGTTTTTTCTTTATTTCCTTATCACTTTCTTGATATTCAGATGATATTTATTACTGATAACCTGCAACCTGCATACAAAACTGCTGTGTCTCCTTCTCAGTGCTACGAACGATGAGTTGCTGGACAGAAGCAGCACGATAATATCTATTTGTTCCCCAATCGCCAGCCAGCATTGAGGGCGGGCCCCTTGCAAGGCCTCGCCTCAGGAGTCAGGAGTCAGGACTCGGCACTCAAAAGCTCCTGTCTGGCGCCTCCGAGGAGACTAGAGAAAAGCCGTCTCTGTGACGGGGGAGAGAAATGCGAGAACTAGGCCAGTCCCAGCAACCGGGAACGGCATTTTGGCGTCCATGCTCAAGCTACGGATCGAGGAGTGCGGGCTCGCTGGCACGGGATCTTTGTATTCCGTTTCGTTCTGTCTGACCAGGCGCCGAATCCAGCGCTGTCAGCAAGAGCTAGCAACCGCTAGCAAGGAGCTAAGTTAAATGAGCTGCTTGGCAATGCAAGCCGTGCGCCTCCTTGTGGCTTTACGCGAGTTGTGAATCTGTGATAGTTCTGACATTTTTATACTAGACGGACGTACAGGTTTAACCTCTCCGCTTCTATTTGTTCAGAAAAAGTTTTCATAAAAAACGACCCAAGCTGCAGATCCTGATATCAGCGCTATTATTTGCACGATGTGGGTACGGAGTACAGAACATCGCGAAAGGGAGCAAAGAGACCCCGATGGCCGTGCTCTAATGTCTATGTACGGAGGATGGATCCTCCGTATTCGCGTATCTTGCCGGGTTAGAAGGGTCCGGTACACATCTGGATATCTTTCTATTTTGTTTTGATCCAGAGGTTAAGCAAAAGGGAAGTTGTCCTCCCTGAGTGCTTGTACTCCGTACAGAGTACTCCGTACAGAATATGTAGATGGGAAATGGGAAACCAGAAAAAGCACCCTTTCTGGATAAGGGCAGAAAATTTCGCGCAAAAATGAGTTAACCTAGAAAAAAAAAAAGCCAATTATTATAAAATAATGACGCGTGTCGCTAAATCCATCCAGTAATACACACCTGTATAGGCCAATACAGACCTGTCTTCTACGTAATAATAATATACCGCTTCTTGTTGTAACTTATTATTGTTCTCACAGCTCGGTTGGTATGGAAGGGAGGAACGTGTGAAAGAGGAACATACGCTCCAAACCTTTGATACTCGATGAATGGAGCAAAAAATCAAGTGACGATTCACGCATGATCTCATGACAACCTTTTGATAATGTTCCCTGTCTTGTTAGGATCGAGTTCTTGTCTCCACATCTCTAGTTACGGATTGCCCGGCTATGCAGTTACAAATCACACACAGGCTATTATTTTGCTGCAGCCCACAACGCGACACGACGAGACGGCGGACGACGACATGCGACGACCCAAAAGGGCAATTTCTTTGGTCGGTTTATCCGGGTTTCTCCCAGTTTACATCTGGTGGGTATTATTGTTCGGTGACTTGATAACCCAACTCAACTGACCAACTCCTTCATGAAACATCTACCTCCGAGTGGTGTTGGTGGGTAATAAATAATGGTTACTATGCATATTCATGTACAGTACATGTACAGTACATATCTGCGCTGTGCTGGTTATGCATATCGGCGGCATCTTGATGTTCCCCATCCTCTGGATATGGATATGCGGGGAGGTTCTGTGTATCTACGCAGCTATCACTATCAGATCACAAAAGGACTTCCATATGGGTATTTTGGCCTGTTCAGAACATGATTTACACACACCAACCACACGGCAGCAGCAGCAGCAGCAGCATGTATAAGCAGGCCGACCGACCACAGGCAAGTCCCATGCAAATAGCGCATTGCATCTTTCCCGGGCGAGAATCTGCGCCGATGGTTGGGCACGTGCGCATCGATCCCAGCAAGCTCGACACATCGCCAGGCCCAAGAACAACCCTCCCCCCTCCGTTCTCTAGGCGCTGAGTCGGATTGGGGATTGAGGGAATATGGGTGCGCAGTTTGGATGGTCGGGATATACAGAGCGCGTACCCCGGACCGTTGCGAAAACTTACCCCGTATCTCCACCAGTGTCAAACAACCCTTGGAGAGCGCGGGGCCCTCAGAAGCCGATCAGGTCTCACTCAATCTACTTATTACTTAACGCAATGTTCCTTGGATAAGCCTCATGGATATTTCTTGCCCAGGTAACTAGGTTTCACCCATCTGATGCCTGGTCACTCACCGCCTTATGTATGTGCATCTACACCGTATGTAGAGCTCCCTTCCCCCCCTCTGCTCCGGCGGGGCAAGAAAGGAGCAAGAACTTTAAAACCTCGAATGAATCAGACAGCGATAAGCCGGGCATGTACACTTCAGTACGGATTTTTGCGTCCTTCTTATTTGCTCCTTAAAATAGGCTCTGGACTAAAACAGAGGAGGGGTAATTTAGCAGATCTACGGGCTGCAGCGATTTCGTTCTGACTTGAACATCACTATTGCGGGGTAAGTAGACTTTTGCTAGGATAAACTGATGAACTCCACCGACATCATACTACATATATAGATTATGTTTTTGCCTATTATTATACGCTCTTCCCAGGTACATGTACAGTACATGTCCATGCCCACGGGGTCGCCGGATAAGAGACGCCGAAAAAATACGGATGGAGGAAATGCTTGCTCCAACGGATACCTCGGAGCAAAAAAAAAAAAAAAAAAAAAAAAAAAAAAAAAAAAAGTGCGATTTATCATCCGCTCCCTGGCGCGGGGGCTCTTCATCAGCGCACACAGCAGCGATGGCAGTTCTTGGTAACTACTAGTTACATAGTATGCGTAGTTATGCTTAGGTATGCTGAATGTGCTCATCGTACAGTAGCAGAGGCTAATAAGAAGCTCGGCAACCGCGGTGAGCAGCACTCTTCTCCAGGCGGAGCATTATCAGAGACGTTTTTGCCGTGGTTGTTTGATATATATATCCAGATCGATGGTCATCAATATTCGGCTTCTCGGATCGCATGTCAATCAGGCACTTTAGTTGCTGGAGATCCTGTCTGTTTATCGATGCCCTATACAGTACCGGCCATACACATACATACCAGTTCATCTATGAATCTGACTCCTTAAATTTTCCAACTACCATTTCTTCATCATTTCTGCTGGGCATGGCATACATACATACAGCCTTACCTAGTCTTACCCGGTCGCCCCGATGTTGGGTGACCATATTCCTTTCCGTTGTATGAGCTGACCAGAAAATGAAGCAGTGACTTAATTTGACGGGTATAAAACTAAAATGACGTTCGACGCGCCATAGCCATACAGAGAGAGCTTTAACAAAAACGCCGAATAAAACCCGAACAAGATCGTCACCTCCTACTATTATTAGGTCAATAATATTATTATTCATTCCGTCATCCCGCCCCCCCCTATCATAATTATTTAATAATTATTATTATAATAATAATCGGTAGTTAAATGTTCAACCCGAACGAATCGGCCAGCGGATCAAAATAGAACGGGCCCGATGCTTCGTCAGCCACCCATGAGGGTTCGTATTCGCATCGGTTATGCGTAAATTCGAGTGGTTTGCGAATACGAAGCCGAGCAATGCCTGGTCAAAACAGATATTATTTATATATATGTCCATGGATGTCTATCCATGGCGCCCGTGTGCGATTACTCGGTTTTTTATTTTATTTTATTTTATTTATTTATTTAAATTTTTGCTCAGTTTGATCAGGGGACCCTTCGTTTGTTGAAGAGTTTCAAGAACGGACAATGTTATCATGTCGACGTTGATGATGCCGTTAGTTTCAAAACACCAGATGATTAGTGACATCGTGTCATGGGAGGAAGGGGGAGCGTTTCGAAACGTGCTCATGGCTCATCTGAGGAGAGAAACCAAGACGCGCTCACGATGGAGTAGAGTCGGTTATGCTTGGGCAAAGTTGGGGAGGAAGGATGGCACGGGCGGGCGGTTGGCAATAAGATCCAAGACCTGTCGTCGCGTGCCAACATTTTAAACTATACCAGGTTAAGGCTTCAGGGTGGGTGTTTGACATTCATAGGGCATTTATTCTCGAACTTGTTCTCCATATGTAAAGTTGACTGACGAACAGTTTGGCTGAGTTGAATCATATCATTCATGCATGTATGTCCGGTTATTTGTACAAACCATATATAAGGAAAAGCAAAGGGGATATGTAAGAAAATGGTCAAAAGAAGGGAAACCCGAAAATTGCCTCCTCCACCTATGAATCGAACCCTCGGTCATGTGTTATCATCCATGTTCCCTTCCTCAGCTCAAAATCTCCCCACCACCACTAGCCGACCCTTTAGGTACAATAGGAATCAATGATGGCCAAGCCAATGATTTCCGCCGCAAGTTTCTGCAGCTTCTTGTAATAGTTCTTCTTCTTCCGGCTTCCCTTTCCGCGGCTAAGCAGTAGCTTCGCAGCGTTCTTGTAACCACCAACCTCGTCAATGGTCTCCTTGAGCTTCTTTAGTTTCCTCAACTTGCCCAGCTTAGCTATGACGGCGTAGTTCTCAACGATAAAGTAGGCAATAGCACCAGCGCACTTGGTGACACTCCATACATCACCCCACCAACGGGCGGTAATCGCTTTCGAGTGGCCCTTATGTTTCTTCAACCACTTCTCCGTCGCATCGGAGCCCTGTTCAAGCACATTATCCGGGATTTCGCTCATGAGCCTGAATGCCTCTTCGAGTTCTTGGGGGCTTAGTTGCTTGAGGTCATACTCGTCAACGTCGCCATCGTCGTCGATGTCAAAATCGTACTTGGAGTCTCTGCCGGGCTCCGGTTCGGGATCACGCTTGACAACGTTCTTGGTTGAGCCGAGATTGTTGCCATTGAATTCGGGGAAGGTACCGATTGTGGCAGCGTTTACACCTGAGAACAGATGAATCACCGTGAGGAGGAGGTAGGGGATGAGGTGAGGCAGCATTTTCGGCTGAGTAGGCTTTTGTGCCTTTAATGCAATTTAGGAGTGGAAGTACTGTGTATGTGGTACAAGGTAGGAGATCAGAAAGGTGTTTGCCTCTTGAAGCGGGAAGGGCGATCGCTTCTTGATCAGCTAGGTGACTTGTCTTCTAGCTGCTGCTTCTGATGAAAAGATAGAGCTTTCGAGGGTGAAAGAAGCATCCTTATATAGCTTTTCTCGCGATATTGGAGCAGAGAGTGTAGTTCTCTTCGCACCTTCTTCCCGTCCCCCGAATTGTGATATCCAAAGCAGATACGAGACTCTGCCTCAAACTAATCCCAACTCCAATTCCATCTCATGAAGCTATTCGTGACGACATATAGAGGTATCGTATTGACCCCATTTCTTTGCAAGGTGGACCAATCTCCACTAAAGAAGTAGAAATGAAATCTCCACAACATTCAAGAAAAAACAAAAAACAAAAAGGAAAAAAGAAAAACAAAAATGAGAGACATTACTCTTGGACGCCGAGAACTTGAACGGGGCTATACTTCCAAGATGCTCCCATTGTTCGATGTTCTTGAAGCAGGAAAGCTGCACCTGGCGATGATCGCTCTCGATCGGGGCTCGTATCTTGCTCAAAGAAGTAACGATTATCTTAAGGACAGCACCAAAAGGGGGGATGGCCAAGGTTTTATACGATGGCCAGTCTTCGCGATCGCCAAGTTCCTGCCGCTTTCGGAACAACTGAGCTTGACAAAGAAGATGCCCGCGCGCGCATCTTCCTATTAAGTGAAAGCTCGATTGGTTTGGCGGGAAGTGTTCATGCATGAAACAGCGTGCTAAGCGGCGCCTGCTGCCCGTAATGTGGGGATGGGATGGAGCATGGCACTCTCCCACGATCGCCTATCCAAGCCACCCGGACTAACCGTCAACGCGAAAAGTGGAAAATGTAGATAAAAATAAGTCAGTGTAAAATAGTATGGCTGTCATTTGTCAAGAATGATTTGATCTTCGTTGTGTGTTCAAGCTCATGGTGGAATCTGTCAATGCTCACTAAGTGACTGCAAGCACTTAGTCTCCTGGTTTTGCTTCCTCGAAGGGGCTTTGCTGCGAGATGCGTTAAATTAAAGGGGTGTCTGAATTTCTTGTCCTCTGATAATATAATCGAACATAACGAGGCAAGAGGCAGAACAGCACCAAGAACAGGAAATGCAGTGGTTGGTCCGCTCCAAGCTGCTTAACAGGTGGAGCAAACTCGAAACACCGACATAGAGTCGTTCGCCTCCACATTCTCGATAGTTCGCTGTTAACCGAATGTCTCTCATATCTGATGACATAGTCGTCCCTGCTAACCTGTCAATTCATCATCCCAGCCGAGATTCCTATTTTTACCTTCCTCTTTTAGCTCGCCCAGCGGCGATCTTCACATTTTCCGCTTGTGTCTCGCTTTCATCCGCAAGATTTTTCAGGAATTTGGTTTCCGGTTTCCCATATCCCGGTCCTTCAAAGCCAGATCATTTGCTCTTGCGAGTTGCCCTACAAGACGGCGTTGGGGCGTTTCCATGGCCAGCATCGTTGGTAGCTAAAATTTTAACAACCTCCGTTTTGAAGAATCATACAACTATGTTCCATAGCCATGTTTCTAATTTTGATCGGGGCATTTCTGATGCTTTGCGCCGTGTGGACGAAATGTTCCTAAGACCTTAGACATTTGGTGCACTGTTCAAGCTCAAGGGAAGACATCAACTCGAAATTGTGGATGTCACCCTCCTCCCAGTCGTTTGGATCTTTCGTCCTCTGTAAAAGAAGTATAAGGGGTAAGATTCTCATCGACCATGTCCAACCAACTATGACGATCTCTTCGGTAAATATTTCCAGCTCCTAGGATATTCTAAGAGCGGATGATGGCCCTTTATGATTCATGCGATAGTCCGGATGCTCCTGGGGCCAGGAGGACTTCAAAGGCGCAATCAGAGGGCAACATCTCAATGGCTGAGAATATCTTGCCCACGCTTAGGTCCACCAATCATAGATATTCTTCGCAAATTTGTACTCCATCCACTTTTCCATTCTAGCCTTAGAAGTGAAGTGGAAGGAACGGATAGGTTGCCTGTAGTGGTGACCTTCTGCCCCTCAACAATGGGGTAATGGCGCTAGATTCTCACTGCCCTATACCCATGCGAAATTAGGAAAGCTAAGATTTCCCGGTGAAGCTCATATTCATGTTTCGCTGGCAGAATAGGTTCTACAACTGCTCTGATTGCAAGGGCTACGATGTGAGCCTTCTGTCGGTCCGCTATGTTAAGTGCTGCATTCATTTAGCATGTTAAGAATGCAAAGTACATGTAGTATGTAGCCGTAAATAAAGATGTCTTCAGAATATCGCACAGAAACAGGCTCTATTTTGCGGGGTTGATCTTCCGTGGATGCCGAACGCTTGAAACCCATAGCATAGTTAGACCACGGGCGAGGGCTCGATGGTAGGCATAGAATTATTTCAGTATTCGTTGACACTCAACGAAAACGTCCACAGTCTCGGCACGCATTGCAAGTGTCTTCGCCAATAGGGAGATCAGTCGAGCAATACTTTAAATGACCTGGCTTCCTCGTTGCCTTGCAACTGCTGGCAAAGCATTGCAAATGTATCGAATCTACCAGAACAGTCTGCTCATTCTCAAGCAAGGTTCCGCAGGGACACTTGCCTGCATCGTCAACGCTCAACTCCGACGTACACGTATAACTAGGTTCCCATGGTTTCAAGAAGAAGCTCATACCGTGGATATTGTAAGGTATGTAGGTATGTATGTTCCTTCCTTGGTTTTTGGTCGCTTGGGATACCACTTGAAATATCATCGAGGTCCATTTCAGGATCAAGAGAGAACGGTGACCCCCTTTTCCTGCAAGTAGGGAACTAATCGTGGCGCAAAGTATTATTGGGATCAAACCCGTTCCTTCTTCTGACAATAATGCTCTCTCGATGGGATCCGCTTGGAGGCTTCTGTCTGGTGCGGAGCATGTACGCTGCGTAGGTAATAGGCGCGAGCGCTGTGCTAGCGCCCGTAACTAGGTGGATTTTCGACTTGACGCGATCGCTTTCAACCTCCGAAATGCTCGAATGAATCTGGCAAGAAGTGCATACGGATGCATCCCAAAAAAAGCCCAGTTAGGTCAAAGTGAAGGGAAAAGGTTGTGGGAGTTCATTCAACACTGATCCTAGAAAAACCCTGCAGAGATGAAGAAGAATAACTACCAACCACCTACCTAGGGGAGAGTACTCCTAAATAAGTCATCCACGAATACGAAGGAAAGCTTTAATCAGGAAGCTGGCAGCAAGTACTGAAAATCTTTGATCATGACATTGGACTTTGGCGGTAGTTAGTCAGGTAACTAACTGACTAACTTACTACTTCATTATCATACAGGTGCAAGCTTGCTGGTCAACTGTGATTATCCGGCTGGCTGCTTGATGCTCTAAATATCTCCCTTGCTGAATCACGACACCAAATCAGGAGATTCGCAGGAGATCCGGGCTGTTTCCACCTACAGTTGGTCAAAACAGCTAAGTTAGTGGCCTACGCTGGTATCGAAAAGGCCAAATTCCACGTCACTATAACTACGTGCCAGTTAAATACAGGGCTAACTAACTACACAGTCCAATAACTCACCCCCACACTCAACGAGTTCATAAGACAGCAAGTAGTATTTGTATATCAATATATCATTGGATTCCTTGCTTCACAGCTTCTTCTTTCCGGGTTCTTCTCTGGGAATTCTTGGGGAAAGACCCCCTGGAAGGGAGCTGGGAAGTATTGGTATCCTGTTAACTGTCCTCTTGATTCTCAACACCGACCAACCATCAACACATCTGCTTGAGATGGCTCACTGATCCATCACTTTTTCCTTGTCGAAGTCCTCACTCAAAGTTTGTCGCTTCCAAAAGTTCGGGTTGAGATTATCAACTTCTTATTCGACAATGCTGCACGGCAAAGATGACATCCAATACAACTGGATCAATGGTGCGGAGTCCCTTGAAAAATATAAGCCCGGGGGCTATCATCCTATCATGATCGGGGATATGGCGATACCGCGTGGTGGACAAACTTGGTTTTGGAGGATATTCAACGGTTTGGCTAGCTCAAGATATTCTGTTAAATCGCTATGTTGCTGTCAAAGTTGGGATTGCGAACTCGCATCCGCATGAGTCGAAAATTCTCCGGGCCCTCTTGGTACCACAACCATCGTCTTTGTCCACACACCCAGGACGCAAGTCAATACCGTTACCTCTTGATGAATTCGAGCTACGCGGCCCTAATGGGACTCACCCATGCTACACAATGACTCCTGCAAGATGCAATCTTCGAGAGAAGTCTCTTTCAGCCGCCTGTTTCCTCTTGAAGTTACGCGTGCTCTATCAGCTGGCCTCACACTAGCTATTGCATATATGCATTCACAAGGCTATGCTCATGGAGGTTTGTCTTATGCAATTGCAGTTCTTGATACAAAAATCCATTCTAAGTAATATCCGGAGTATTTTTTATTTAGACATCCACCTTCGCAATGTCTTGGTTAAACTACCGTCAAGCTTTGATCAGCTTCCCATCGAGCAGCTATATGAAACATATGGCAAACCGCAGGCAGTCCCCATTACACGGTGTGATGGGAAACCACCATCTTTGTAAAGATGCGGAAGAATTCTCATTGTCTGACACCAAGCTGCTCCTTAGTGACTTTGGTGAAGCATTTTCTCCAGCCTCAAATGTCCGCCTTGGAGAAAATTCCCACATGCCATTAGCTATGCGGCCTCCGGAAGCACGATTTGAACCGCAGTCTCCATTATCATTTTCAGCAGATATTTGGAGTCTAGCCGTAACAATTTGGGAAATTCTTGGCATGAAGGCGATTTTCAGTAGAGAATTGATAACTGCAGATGAAATTGTCTCTCAGCAGATCGATGTGCTGGGACCAATGCCCTCAAGTTGGTGGGGGCGGTGGGATGAGCGGGAGCAGTTCTTCAACCGTGATGGACATCCAAGAGAAGACCGGGATGTGTGGCCTCCAATCAACGAAGCGTTCGAGGAAGGCATACAAGGATACCGCCGAAAGCGTGGAATGGGCGTGTTTGAAGGGGATGAAACGGCCGCTATCCTCGATTTGATGCGTCGAATGTTAGTATTCCCGCCGGAACAGCGACCAACAGCTGAGGAAGTCCTCGAATCAGAGTGGATGGTTAGATGGGCGCGTTGCCTGCATTCATAGCTGCGAGATGAAACTAATCGGAAATTTATCAAGAACATGTTGTTTTCTATGAGATCGGGTGGGGTATACATACCCCTTGCACCATTTCTTT
This sequence comes from Blastomyces dermatitidis ER-3, assembly GCF_000003525.1. Lineage (NCBI taxonomy): Eukaryota > Fungi > Ascomycota > Eurotiomycetes > Onygenales > Ajellomycetaceae > Blastomyces > Blastomyces dermatitidis. Next base: position 3,478,050 of record NW_025544776.1, on the reverse strand, counting down.
TGAATTTCCCAGGTTTCCGTTGCACCAAAAAATCCACATATAAGTTCCCCCTGCGGACAGAGCGCCGTACGCCATACCATACGTTGCTAAAACTCGAAGCGTGTTTGGCCAGGATCTTGGGAACTCGCTGAGCTAGCTATCGATCAAGTCGATTTTAAGATGCCTTTGGACCAACAAGGAAAGGCGGATCATCATGAGCTGGACAAAGGTCCAGGAGCAATCCGTCTCTCTCATGTGGCCCATGCCGTTGAACCAGCGTACATGACCATGTCATCTTATGGGGTACCATTGCTAGTTTGAGGGCGCCTAGGAGGACGCATCCCTCGACAGGAATCTTAAGTATGTGTTTGCGCTCAATAATCTTAGCGAATGAGGACAGCGTTTGAATTTAGTGTTTGATACATGTGTGATAAGACAAGAAGAACACCCTTAGGAAGACTAATAACTGAGAAAAAATTATGTACATGTACATGAACAGGAAAGGGTTTCCGAAAAGAAAGGTTATCATAAGTTGGTATCATCATCATCATCATCATTTGCCCCACTCATTTGCAGAACAAAAATTATCGTGCTCTCCTACTTCCTTCCAGTTAGTCTCACGTCCATTTACAGTTAACACCCTTCCCTGCAAAAATCATCTCAAGATTTCTCCCCTTTCTCCATCCCCATCTCCTTCTCAAACCCATTATTCCTAGCCTTAGTATCTTTAACGTCAACCGTACTATCCGTATCCATAGCCGCCTTCGCCTGCTCAAACTTCCTCCCCCTCTTCTCCGGCCCAAACATAGTCGTAATAACAATCCCTATCGCAATAATCGCCGTCGCAACACCCATCGTCGGCCCATACGCCGGCGCCGGTGTCCCCTTCGAGCCTCGAATAGTAATCGCCTCCGCAATCGCATTGACAATCTGCGCCGAGGGCGACGAGATCATGTTTCCGAGCTGATACGTGACGCCAGGGAAACTGGAGCGGAATGCCGGCGGGGATAACTCGTTGAGATGGATGGGGATCACCCCCCACGCGCCTTGTACGAAGAATTGCATAAAGAACCCGGACGCGGAGAGGTTCCGCTCGCCTTCCGGGAGGATCCAGGCGGGAATCAGCAGAGCGCTCATCAGCGCAGATATGATAATGGTTCGCCGACGGCCGATGAATTGGGACATGTAGCCGATGATGGTGCCGCCGACGCAGGCGCCTACTTTCATCATGATGCTGGCACGGCTGGCTCCGGCGTTATTTAGGCCCTTCTGGGTGAGCATGAAAGTTGTATAGCTATCCTGCGACGTGTGGCTGTAGTAGTTGAACCAGGTCATCAAGATGATGCAGTAGACCACCATGCTCCGTTCCTTGAGGAGCATGGCCTTCGTCTCGCGCCAGAAGGTTCCTGGGGACGTTTTGTGCTTCCCGGCCTTCTTCGCTTCACGGAACTGTTTAGATTCCGGGAGGAAGACGCGAATAGTCCCAGCGAGGAAAGAGAGGCCTGCTCCGATCCAGAAGACGGTCTTCCATGACTCCGTCGAGCCGCCGACGCCCAGGTTGGCGCATGCTGCGAAGACATAACCCATCGAGTACCCCTGTTGCAGGACACCGGACATGAGCCCGCGGGCGTCTACGGGACAATTCTCCAGCGCCATGGCCATAGCATTGCCATAGACGCCGCCCATGAAGAGGCCGAACAGACTGCGCACGGCTAGGAATTGATGAAAGGTAGCGCTGTAGATAGTGGCTATCTGCAAAAAGCCCAAGACAGCCATGTTGAAGACCATGGGCCATTTCCTCCCCCACTTATCACCCGCCAAGCCAAAAAAGGCCGCGCCGACGGACCGGAGCAGCAGCGTGAGCGTGATGGCGGTGGAGATGGAAGTTTTTGTCTCGCCATAGTACCTGGACAGCTTCACGGTCTGGATGGATAGGGCGTGGAAATCGAAGGCGTCGGCGCACCAGGCGAAGAGACCCACGACAAAGAACAGCCAGTCCCGCGCAGCGAGTTGGGCGCAGAGGCTGAAGGGGTTTCGGAAGCGTGGTGGATCTTGCCATTCGCAGTATGTCTCGCCTTCGGCCGTAATCACCTCGACACGCATTTTCCAGCGGAAGAGGTCGCCTAGGGCCTGCTTGGCGGTAGGAAGTATGCCCTTGGCGATGGGGTCGGCCGGCTGGTTGCCTGACATATTCTTTTTCTTTTTTCTTTTTTCTTTTTTCTTTTCTTTTTATTCCTCTTAAAAAGACTTCTCTCCGCGGGCGTATAATTTTCTTGTTTCTCCTAGTGTTGTTCGGATTTGGAGCAGCACAGGGGAATTGCCTAGCGACCAAAGATAGTAAGGATGCGACTCTGCTCCAATAAAAGGCTAAGGAAGGAAAGAGCGGGGCCAGCCGATGAGAGGAGAAGATCCTTAAAGGACACGGACAAGACGGGAAAGGATATTTTTTTTCTTTTCTTGGTCCGATAGCCTACTTTACCGGTGTCACAGGCTTATTATACATGTCTAGAGAGAGAATATTGCATATTTCTAGAACTGGGGGAGCCGAAGAGAGTGTGGGAGGGGGGGGGGGAGGTATATATCACCACCATATTTTGACGTCCAGGTGTAGTAGACGGCGCAGCGGCAGAATTAATCGATTTGGTACCAAGTTTCCGTAGGATGCTCGGCATCAAAAGGTTGAGAGACCTGCCGGAAATGCAAATTGGGTTTTGTGTACCACCGGACAGTGTGGTTGGTGAGACGGTACGGGAGTTCTGGCAAGGCAAAAAAGCACCGCAAGACATGATCGACCGTTGGTGCTAACACAACAGCAGCCCACATGCACTGCACTCAACCCCGTTAAACCACGGTGCAGAGTAGGATTGGAAGGAGTGATTTGATCTTCCTCCGAAACCTAAGTCTAGATAGAGGGGAGTGTTTCCTCCTGCTGACATTAACTGGCCTAATATATTTGCACAAGATGGGCAGTGCATCAATATGCGTGCATATCCATATATGTATCTGATAGATATTCAATTCAGTACATTTAGTATTCATATTGTTCAAGTCTAGTTAAACTAGATATCATGTTAATGTAGTTGTAACGGAGTAACCAAGTGGAAGGTGGAAACAAGCCTTTTCTCGGCGTAGCGGGAAGTGCCAAGCAATTGCCAAGCCTGGCGGCAAGATCCACCGAATCCAAGGTTCTTGCCGAGCCTGAGCCAATCAGAACGCAGAGCCCCAGCTGGCCTCCCACAGACTGACTCCATTGCTTGGGGTCGGTCTATGGATCTTGTTGCAAGTTTATTCTTGCTTCCTCCGAATCCTCCCCAGCTTTACTCCGCTTGAAGAAAGGAATTTCATAATTCATGGGATCCCCGGCCTTGAATATGCCCGAGTTGCGTCCCAGCCCCGACACCAGAGCTGGCAACAGGTGCCGGAACAGCAAGCAGAGACACGGGTTGCGGAGTTCCAACACTCTCCGTCTGCCGTTCTTTCCAAGGGAAAAGCTCCCGAGAGGGCCGCGAAGGGAAAAAAAAAAAAAAAAAAAAAAAAAAAAAAAAAAAGACGGGAAAGCCGGGAAAGCCGGGGTAGGGTATAGTATATGGGCTGGAGGGGGAATAAAAGGAGGAGAAAGTATTTTTTAACTGAAGAGACAATTGACCAGGAAATGTTCGCCCTTTTTGCCCTGGCTACTGCTGGTACGGTACTCGCGATATAAGAGTTAACTATTATTCATTATCCAAGTTTTGGCCGAAATAGTTTCCCTAGGATGGAAGGGGAGGGAGAGAATCTTTATTGGATGTACTGTACTGTAGTTCCTGTACTTGTACCATTTGCCCCGCACGACTACCGCTAACTACCCCTTCAACCCGGTTGTTCCCTCCACAGAAATGAACTAGGATATTTTCGCCCTACCTACCTACCTCCTCCTCCCCCCACCCCTTTCCACTCTACCCACATAGACCTATCTTCTACTACCCCCTCCCAGGACTACAGGCATACCCGCTTCCCGCTTCCTAGTGGCAAGCAAGCGCTGGAGGGCTTGTTTTCATTGGAGGATTGAGGAACTAAGTTATTTGTTGACTAAAACCAAAAGGATTGTGTAGACAATGTTTGGGGGGGGGGGGGGGGGTTGGTTGATTATTACTATGTTTGAACCTTTTCATTTATACAAGACTGAGAAAGTGTTTACTCGCTTTAAAAAGCCTGCGTTCTTCTTTCTTTCTTTCTTTTTTCCCCCTGTTTCTTCATCATCATGATAACCATATAATGCCCATACTTCCACATGTAGAACGGAGAGCAAAAAAAAAAAAAAAAACAGTTGGGGGCGGAGAGAGCACGTCTACTTCTCAAAGTTCAACTGGCATACATTACTCACAGACGGAATCTTTAAGCAAGACCATACCCCGATGACCCCACTCCTTTCCCTTATCCAGCATTCATTATATGTATATGTGCTGGCTCTTGAACCACCTTGACAGATATCAATCAATCCTGATAAACATGTTCATGATCATGCTGAAATCATATACATTGAAGGGCGTGTTAATGATATCCATCGGTGTGAGGGGGAGGCTGCTGGCCATGGAGCTTGGCGTGCAACGTCAAAACACAGAGGATCCTGGCTGTAATTCCCATTGCATCCCGGAATACAGGGATGAATGCCTTACCTTTTAGGTAGGTACTTAAAACAGTAGAGCATGAGATTCTGGGATGAATCCGTATAGAAGGCGCAGGCGCATCTCATTGGGGTAAACAATAGTATACGTTGCGTCCTGCACAATGCCTTTCTCTACAGGAAGCCGAAGATAGAAAACTGAGGGGGAAAACATAGAAAGAAGATCGAAAAGAAAAAGAAAAGAAAAACATCATAGAAACAACCGATAAAACATGAATGATTAGCTTACAATAGAAATGCAGCCAATGCGAGAGAAATAAAGCTGATATCATATACTGAACAAAAACTCCACTGAAGCACGGCATCAATCATCTTCATCAAAATATGTAGATGTTGGGCTTGACGGAATAAAAACAGTGGCGGTTACGAATATTTTGTAGGGAAAAGGGAGAAAAGAAGAAGAAGAAGAAGAAGAAGAAGAAGAAGAAGAAGAGGAGCACGAAGTGAAGATGGCAGGAAAGTCGTTATAGTGGCGTGTGGGGATGGGGGTAGTGTAATTCTTGAACGCTACATCTCCGAACAACATTGTCGTATTCGTGTGTCATATCACATGGTAGAAATTGAATTGTATCAACATCTAGCATTGAGCTCTTGTGGCACCTATCTATAGTTCCACCCGTCAGTAATGTATCTATAATAGTCATGCCATCAAGTAGTGAAAAAATATTGACAGCACATTCATGCAAAAGAGGCAACGGCCGATGATGATGATGATGATTTATTTTCTCCATAGTGACCAATGATAAAGCAATACGAGGCATAAGATGAAAGAAAAGGGGAAAACTTTACAAATGCTCTTATCCACCTTTAATTTATATTATCATTATTTTCCTTGTGGTATATTTATTTTTCTAACCTGTTTGACCTGCTGCTGTCGCTGTTCCACCAGCGTTTCCTGTAGTTGAATGAACTGTGATTCCAGATGTTGACCAGCACACTGGTAAAAAAAAAAAAAAAAAAAAAAAAAAAAGTTAGCGAAGAAATATCATACGCAAAGTTAAGGGAGATGAGAAGCTGGGGTGGAGCGCAAAGGTGTACATCCACAAAGTTTATCTTTGCGGGGATGTAGCTATTCGGCGCCGGTCCTATCTCACAAACCGGCAGAACAGAACAACACAAAAGTAAACAAAATAAAGGTATAGAGATTATATCAGAAATAGCAGACATACCCTTGGCTAATATCCTTATACTGCTCGTCATTCAACTCTTTAACACCAACCTTCATCCCACCCCGCGACATCGTGACGTGTTTCTTCTCCATCTCCTTCTTCGTCTGGGCCTTAACGGCCATCATGACGCTCCATGTCACGAAGCCAATAACGGCGAGGATGCCAACGACGATGAGCAAGATTAGGAGCGGGATTAATCGATTTGATGCCATCGGGGTTATCCGGTTATATGTCCGCTCCCTTTTTCTTTATTTTTATTTTTATTTTTATTTTTTTTATAAAAAAAAACCCCCTTTATTCGTTTGGGTTGGGTTTGATGGTTTGAATGATTTGCGAGTGCGTGGCTGAGCTGTGGTGGCAAACAGTCAAGGGAAATAAAGAAAATGATTTAACTGGCACGTGCCGGTGACCGCGTGCTGTGTAGAGCCGACGGCCGATTAAGTGTGGAGAAATGCGAGCAGAGAATACAATGGGGGATTGCTTGATCGAAGGGTATCTGACTGAGCGGAGACGGGGCCCAGGACACAGGGGTGGGAAAAATGAAAAGAGACTTGTTTGGATCAGAGTGGATTGATTGTTCTTTTGGTTCAGAGATGAGGTCAGAAGAATGCGGCGAGGTGTAACTTAGCTTCGGTGGGAAAAGAAAAGGATGTTTGGAAGCTTAATAGGCAATAAGCGAGGTTTTGGTTGGTGAATGGCGGCTAGCTGTGGAGGCGAAGGAAGGACTCAGAAAAGGATAGTTAGTTACAGTGGAAGCGGCGCTTGGAGTTGATATATGAATGAATGCGCAGTCTTCCTGTGGGAAAGAAGAAGAACATTTGGGAAAGAAAGGGAGACAGAATTGCTCATGAATCCTTCGCCAGCGCCTGGGGCTGGGTTGAAGCGTAGCATTCACGAACATGATGACGCCGGGTGAGGGGGTGAGCCAGTCATGTTCAAGGAATCGTTTCAGCCTCGTACCTTTTCTTTGCGCCAGTGGTTTAGCGGATGCAAAAAAGGTGGGCATAGGGCTGGAGGATTGTGAGCGGAACATGGCGAGATTGTATGGGGATCCTGGTCGAGATAATTGCTAACTTTCTATGATTCTCCTCTAGCAGACACCATGACTCGATTTGCTGTTAAAGGAAACCTGGAAATGGGACAGACACACACATACAAAACACCTCTATCCTTGTGCTTACATTACAGGGTCTGAAGAATCCTTGATGGTCAGCCATGTTGCCGGGCGTGGCTGGTAACAACAGCCTTATTTGTGGGGGGGGGGATGTCAATGTCTGCACTGTCTGCAGTCGGCGAATCTGCTGCATCATCTCAGTGGCTTGTCGCCCCCAAAACATGTTAAACTCGTTTGCTGTTGAGCCACAACGTGGTCAGAACTTACAAGACACAAGGGGGTAAGCGGGTGAGGGTCCTTGCTGAAGAAGCAATTAAACACCAAGAGTGATATATGAGTTGCGAGGGGTCTTGGGTTGTTCATTTGGAACCCACAATATCCTTGTTGACCAAAACTTGATACAAGCAGACAGACAAGACAGGCTGGCTGGGCTTTGCAGTAAGTACAATACATTGATGCATCTGAGGACGGATAGCGCTAAAAGTGCTCGCTTGGCGCCCAGGGTTTAGGCATCGTTAGGGCAGACAGGTGCCTAGAGCCCTTGGGCACGCGGCCAACGGCGAGGGACTTAAAAGGATCGCCATCATGTTGCTGTTCTCTTTCTTCGTTGTCATCAAATGACTCCCTCTTGCGGTATTCTGGCTGTGGGCTCCGGAGGGTATCTTGTCACCACTTTAAATACTTGAGCGAGTACCTGGGTTGGTGGTTTTAACAATCAATTCTACACATTTACTCGATCTAGGAAGATACCAACAATGGCGCCCACGAACTCCGAGCCAGTTTACTTCTGGAAACCAGAATCAGAGAACGGCTATCTGGGTCAATGGTATCCGTCAGAGTTTACTTGGGACAGGAATCTTGATGACGAGGATGACGGCGTCGAAACCCTCAAATATGACAATGCTGAACAGTGAGAAAAGTGTCCCTTCAGAAGGAAACGCCATACATACATTCTCTTGTTGAAATGACCGAAAAGAAAAAAAAAAAAAAAAAAGAAAGAAAAGAAAAGAAAAAGAAAAAGAAAAAGAAAAAGAAAAAGAAAAAGAAAAAGAAAAAGAAAAAGAAAAAGAAAAAGAAATTTTTTGACCATGGTCTTTTATACGTATAGATACATGATGCACCAAAAGGGCCTCCTTTTCGCGCCAGACGACCCCGTCACGCACCAGATTCTCTCACAGGACTCCACACCACCCCATCCCGCAGAGCTCAGGAGCCTAGGCCGGCAAATTCCCGACTTCGACGACGCAGTGTGGAAGAAACATCGCTATAAGATCGTCGTCGAGGGCAATTACCTCAAATTTACTCAGGACCCTCAGCTCAAAGCAAAGCTTTTGGCTACGAGGGACAGGGAACTGGTGGAGGCCAGTCCGCGGGATCGGATATGGGGTGTGGGGTTCGGGGCGAAGAATGCTGGCGCGAGGAGGAAGAACTGGGGTTTGAATTTACTTGGAAAGGCGTTGATGGAGGTAAGGGAACGGATTCGAAAGGAATTATTGGAAGAAGAGGAGCTGGCGATTGGTGGTAGTGGCGGTGGTGGCGGTGGAGAGAAGGCTGTGTAGTAAATACCTGCTCATGGCTAGGGTTGTTAGGCTTTCGCCGCCGTCATATTTGAAGTGATAGTTATCTCCCAAGAACCGACAATACCCCGAAAGGAGATACTTTTACCTTTGACGAATCCTATGATCTTGCTTTGGGTATATTTATGCTATTGTGGACTATAGTTATATATATTTCTACTCTGCTGTACGGACCACGGAGTGCAGTCGACTAGTTATTTTAAATAAGCTGGAAAATCAACTTTGAATTCAATTCTCGCCCAACCTGACAGTCAACCTCACTCACCCTCATACCATACCTCATATCAATTCCCGTCATCGAAAAACTCCCTCCCTCCCATGTTCAACCCAGAAAACATCGGAGTTTCGCATCGGAGTTTCTTTCCTTCCCGGATGTTAGTTACGGAGCACATACTAACTAACGAATGGCTCCGGGTCATAATGTTCCAACACTGTCAAGCTTTCATCAACGTCATACTGACCCATCGTTCCCAGAAATAACTTACCTTATAAAGTGTGCCAAAACTAAGTTAACAAAAGATATAATTACATATGATACCTAGCGAGGTCCCCTCAAACCCAAGCAAAGGCTTCTTAAGGAGAAAAGAAATCTCACTCGTGCTATAAACCAATTTTTTTTTTTTTCTTTTTTCTTTTTGAACCACGTCCATTTAGTGCGAAGCAAAACACCTGTCCGTCCTTGCCTCCCCACCATGTTTTTTTGGATACCATTTCCGCTTTGCTTCCAATTCGGAACAGACCAGAATCCGTGTCGTTGCAAAGTAGTTGGTCCGACTTTAGGTATGTCCCCGACGCGCAAGTGCTATCATTTTTCTTGAAATATTTGTTTGTTGAGTGGGAGGGAGATATTTTGTGCCCTCTATATCCTTGATATTCGCTATCAATTATTTCTCTAATGCCCTCATATCATTATAGGGTTCCTCACGACTATCTTAAGTGCTGTGCGTGCAAATATCTAGGCGAAGCACCCTCTTTTTTTTTTTTGTTGCTACTCGAAGGAGCAAAATGTGGTGGAGTGGTTTGTTATTTTTACAATGCATACAAATGACATATCTAACCTGGTTTTTAATCCTCATTTATTTTATATGCAACAACAGATCGTGCTGTGGCCTGCATCACTCTTTTGCGGGTGCTGGGCTACCAAGACCGGGACCCAGTGCGTACTCCCTCTTCCCCCTTTTCCCTCCCTCCCTATTTTGCTCTCCATCTGCTCATTAATTTGGTGTCGTATGTATTAACCTATCTCGGTTGCAATGTTCACAGGCTTCTCGGGGCTCCAGTGGAGTGGAACGGAAAAGTCAACCAGGCCATCCCATTCTGATCAGGGGCGTTCGAACGGATGTATATTCATGTGGAACCAGTTAGGTATCAGAATTATGCTGCATGTTAGATGGTTGATATTTGCGCATGAAAAAACTTTCAATGCATAGATAGTGTGCATTGATTTTATAAGGACAAATTCAACCTTTCTTTTCTTTTGGGGATATTGTGAATTTCTCTTTGAAGATATTTTGTTGTCTTTCCACAAGGGTTTCAGATGATAACTAAATATATTCTGAATACATTCTTTTCCTATGGGATTTCTCTTATCACTTAACTGCAGCAATTTCAGGTTCAGTAAGTCTTGAACATATCAATCATATCAACATTTTGACACAGCACATTCTAGATTGACTGCCAACATGTTCTATGAAGTACCTCTTCAATCTGAGCTGGATTGGAATTGAATTTATTCTGATTCAAGTTGAGGTACTTTTTTACTGTTCACTACACAGCACACAGGAACAACACACAAAATGAGCCAGTGCTCAGTGCTGATGTTAAGCCTGCTACTTGACATGACATTGCCAATGAATTCTTGTGAATGCAATGGTGAAAGGAAGGAAGGAAGGAAGAAGGGAAAGTCCTGTGTGGAATCCCACAATCTCTCTCTTTCTCTTTCTCTTTCTCTTTCTCATTCTCCTTTTCTCCCTCCTATCCCACTCCTTCCTCTTCATCTAGCTACCATATGCTTATTGACATTTCGAATTTGCCCTGCTTGTGTCCTTTTACTTTCTATATTTTCTATCTCTGCAATCAAACTGCAAATACTTACCTTTTCATGTCCCATTGTGGCATCCAATATACCTGCTGCCTGCCTCGATCATGGATGATAATACCCTACAAGAGCTCTGCCGAGATGAATTACTGAGCCCTGATGACTTCGACGACGAAGAAATGGAACTTCGAAATGAACTGGACGAAGGACTGAGGGCTGCAGTCTCTACATATAGCGACGCACCTTATGGAAGCATAGATTGCGTGATTTTTCGCCTGCGGGAGCTACACCTCAAAATTACGCTGAGCCAGTTGGATTGGCGCGTATGTACGAAGAAATACAGCGATATCGATAGGGATGATCCCACATGGACCAAGCTGGAAAACCACTACACCGCCGAGCAGAATCTATTCATCTCAGAGCGGATGCGACTTGGTAGAGAACTGTGGCACCTCTTTCAAAAGGCTGAGCATAAAGCTGCTTCCGAAGCAGCGTACAGGACAAAGACGCAGAAAAATAAAGCGAAGGATCTATTCGTGTTATTGATGAGAGAAATAACTGTGGAGGAGAAAAGGATGTTTTTGGAGGCTATGGAAAACGTGTACAGTCTTGAGGGCACACCCAGTGAAATCTGGAGCCCTGTCACGGGCAGGACTCGAAAGGCGGACTTGAGCGCAGTACATATCTTTCCCCCACAGGTCGGACAAGACAACCTGGGGATGGTCTTCGGGGACGGATTCGATGTCAGTATCCACGGAGCGGAAAATGGGCTTTTCTTACCACCCGCCGTCAAACATGCGTTTCAGGACTACCAGGTTACAATAATCCCAGACCCAGTCGCAGCTCGTCCTCACAACTACAAGTTTGTAGTCCTCGACCCGAAAATTTTACGCCTGAAGGTGAATGGGGAAATGACATTCAATGATTTGAATGGGCGGACACTCGTTTTCAAACCGGGGTGCGACCTCAGACCGAGCCCACAATTTATCCGCTTCCATTGTGCGGTGGCTGTACGGATGGCGATGCAGAAATGCGGGCTGTCCAACGAAATGCCAAATGGGGTGTTTTCAGAACTTGAAGGGGCATGGAAGGATCCAACTACGTTGATAGAGGAGGATTTGCTTGTTGGGTTCATCGAGGCGTTCGAAACGTATCGAGAGGTTCGTGAGAAGAACTTGGCAGCAAGACAGGTTGTTGCAAATAACATTGTCGTGCCAAAAAAGCGAAGTATTGGCGAATAGAGAGAGCCTTGGATTATGGACAACTTGAGGGTCCCGAGGGGGGGGGAAGCGGGTTGGTTCTTATCACTTGGAAGTTTAATTGTTTCTTAGTCCGTTGTATTATTTTGTCTTTCTCTTTCCCTGCCATTCCCTTTGGTTAGAAATACCTCGATAAGTGGAATGCATTCAATATTCCTTTGTTAAAATCGCGTTGGACCTCAAGTTAAACATAGACAAGGTTGATGATAACCGACGGAAGATTACACCATAACACAGTTTATTACGCACTAAGAATTCATGAAGACAGAACAGACATTTAAATATTAGCCAAAATGCCCTGCTAAATAATAGTAATAAGAAATTTTGAATACGAATGAAATAACTATAGATATGGAAGAACCAAAAGCAGCGTGGCCAACATTTTAATGCGCAAGCTCACCAATAATAGTAAATTCGTAGCGTATCAATATCCGTGCGCCCCCTCTGTCGGTCCCTAAACAAGTAACCTACATGGGCTACCCAGTTTCAACCGACGGAGCCCAGGGTTCGCATACCCCGCCGCCTTCTGTCGCTCATAGCTAACCATGCGCAGCCGTTGACTCTCCCTCGGCGTCAGCTGCAGGTAAATCTCGACGCCAAAAATATGCAAAAACAGCGCCAGCCACAGTGCCAGTCCGAACGACAGGTTGAGATTTGCACCAATCTGTGCGGGTTCCATGCCGTTATCATCCGCCTTGACGATCGCGACGGGGTCGTAGCCCGGCAGCAGTTTTGCAGGGTCAGGCAGCGGCGCACACATGGGATACGCGGCGAGATAGGAGACGGGGATCTTGTAGAACTGCCAGGTGAAGTCGATCTTCTCGCACGGCCAGACCTCGTAGTACGTGCCGAGCTTGCTGACGATTCTGGAGATGATTTCCAGCAGCGGGTGGATGGTCATGATGCTGCCCCATGTAGAACATGGCGCGCCGGCGTTGGAGATGAGGAGTAGGACGACGATGATGTAGCCGTTTATGCGGTGGAAGAGGATTACGCGGTGGCGGATTGAGGGGATGAATTGGTAGATCACGAGAATTCCGCAGGGGAGGATCGTGCCCAGGTGGAGGATGAGGCCGACTTTTCTGAAGCCGGTGTGTTGGTTGAACCACTCGCCGGGGCTGCTACCGCTGGCATATCGTCCGGTGATGTCGAGGTATTATAGGCGTGCAAGGGTGAAGCCGAATAGGCCTCCGGCAAATATGAAGAAGAGGATGAAGTTGTAGGACTTTGTAAAGCCCAGGAGCCCAAGGATGGATTTCCAAACAGCCATTGTGAAGCCAAAAAAGGGGCAATTAGGAGGAAAAAAGAACTTTGTTTGGATAATTATCAAATGGCATATTTGAATACCTAGGCTCATATGAGGTTATACTTCGCCTCAAGGACTCCATGATAGCAGCAATCAGAAATATATACACAGCTATATACGCAAGCAGCAAAAGCCCCCTGCGAAAGAATGTGATATCGCATCCCTTCCGACACGCATATTGAACCGACTCCCGTTACCAAACCCCCTGTGTGGCTCAAGCATTTCCAAAGGCCAAGTCAGCGGGATAAGAGTTCGTAGAATGCCTGGCGGAAGGTAGCTGCCTCATCAGCCAATTAGTTTAACCGCAAATAATCGTCAGTGGAATGACTATACGAAAGATGCCTTAAACGGGACGTAGGCAGTAGTATGCCTTCGAGTGAAAAAGCCTCTGCTCCAAAAATGGCAAAAAGAGTGCAAGACCGGGGAAATGAGAAAACGAAAGCAATGAATGATCACTCAATCGTAATCACAAGAATCTGTGCAGGAGGGAGGATTTCCGCATTCCTGCCAATGAGCTTGGAGAGGAAGTGAGCCCATCTGAATACGAGAAATGAAGCGGTGCATCTCAAGCGGATTGGAGGTTAGTGGGAGGGAATCGTGATGGCTTCTCATTGCACATCTCTGGTTCTAGGAGAGATAACTTTTTGATTTTATTCATACGAATGCTAGAGTACGAAGAATCGGCTGAATCTAACGTCCGCCTTGGACGCGACGGCATCGCGAAGATGAAGAATTGGCGGGAACGTTGTCATGTTGCGGGACCCACAAACCTTAAATTTAAAAATAGTCACTAGCAAAGAGCTTAAGATAGTTAACTCTAATATCATAACTAACTAACCGGGTAACTATCCCTCGCTCGCCAAATGGTACGTATTTCCAGTGGGGCTACGGGTTGATTCTCGACTTGCCAGATCATAGTCAACCCGACCCAGATTCCGTATTTGGATATATATTCGTGCTCGGCTCGAATATTTGTCCGGAGACCTGCACCGAAATTGCAGGGCGGCCCATTCTCCATCCTGGAGGCAAAACTTGAGGAGTCGTAGAGGCATTGAAAAGGGTTTTTGGGTGGGTTGTTGCTTTTTGCGAAGAAGATGGTTCCTTTCATGCGTATAGACAACTACAAACTGGATCAATTATTTATGCACATGCGAAGACTTGAAAGAAAAGAAGACAATGTAAATCAATGTAAATCAAAGGGGAGAAACCGGCAATGGAGCTAGAATTAAAATGATAAAAGAAAAATGGACAGTTTAGAAAAAAAAAAAAAAAAAAAAAAAAAAAAAAAAAAAACAAGCAGACCAAAAAACGGGTATATAATTAAGCAAACATCCAAAAGCCTCTAGACGCCCCCTTTTCCCCCTTTCTTTAAAACAAGGCGCAACCTCTCCTTTTGAAAAAGGTCCCAATACTTCAACTACCAGTTACCCGAATCTTGCAAGGCACACACGCCAGAGCGTCGCAACTAGGGCAGCCCAGAAGGTATATTGGGCAATATCTATCGCAATAATCGCACGAGCCAGCACCATAGACGTATGGCCACCACCGATCATGGTGGCAGTGGCTGCCATTGCCATTCCACTCCTCGCGAGGCAGGTTTGGCGGCTGTCGTGCTGTGCCCGACCACCCTCGCCCCCCGCTCCATCCGTCATCAAGGTCATCAAGCGCGTCCTCCATAGCAGAGAAATCGAATGCGTTCCTGCTCTTCGGGAATTGCTCTTTTCTCTTTCGTTCCTCTTCCTTTCTCCTCTCCTCTTCCCGTCTTCTCTTCTCCTCTTCTTGCCGCTTCTCTCGGGCTCGTTTCTCTTCTCCTTCTCGCTTAAGGGCCGCCTCAGCTCGGCGTAGCTTTTCTAGGATTTCGTGGACGTCTGCTTCCGTAAATAATTTATCTCCTGTTCCCTGCCTGCCTGCACCTGTCGTTGTCTTCCTCTGCCGCCCACAGGCCTCCTCATACTTGTCCCATTCTTGTTTAATCCTCTCGTATTTGCAATCGAAACAGTATCGTTTCGACGCATCGCTCAGGGTTTCCCACGCACTTTGGACCTGCGAAAATAACGGTGGGAGGTTTCGTTCGAATTAGGGTATTTTCTAATCGTCTTTCAGATCGCCCCCTAAGGCGTTCCCCGGATAAAAGTAACCTCCAATACTAACCTTGACAAAGAGACTTGATTCTATCCCCGGGTTCTTGTCTGGGTGAGTTTCCAACAGGCGCTTGCGATATGCCTTTTTAATATCTGATAACGACGCGCCTTTCGACACTTTCAGAATGCGGTAGCAATCGATTTCCGTTGGTTCAGTCATCTTTGGATCTGTGGCTGTAGACTAGGAAGGAAGCGGGATGAGATGAAGGCGGCTGGAAGAATTTCCGTAAAAAAGCACACAAATCCCGCTTGAAATACGGAATATATTCAACCAAAGTTGAAATTGTTCTTCCAAACACTTTCGTATAGATGAGGCTTTCAACCCATCAAATGGTGAAAGGGCGGCAGACAGTCTCATAAGAAAGGAAGAAATGGTGAATTCCCCCCACCCTCAGCACAGTTACATTAGCTCTGCGAAATCTGCAGTGGGCGAGTGAGCCTTGCTGAGCCTTGAGAGGCACAGTTAAGAGTCAGGCCAATTGAGGCACCCCAGTAAGAAAACTGTCCCTCATTTAGCCGCCATTTGTTAGCCTGCTATACTGTCAATCCACTCTCCCCTCATCCATTAAATCCGTGACGACGGATACTATACGGATTAGTATGTCGGCGATTTGGGGGCCATGCGTGTTCAGAAAACAGTCTTGTCGGAGAGAGGAGGGCGGAGTCAATGAAGAGTATCATGTCGTGTCATCTTGTGTCGTTGCAGGAATGGGGCGTTTTAAGCAGTGGCTGCTGGTGTTTTGAGTGCATTATTGCATTGGTGGTTAGGATTGATTTGGAAATACTAGACGAGGCTTTACTTGCTATACCCTTGGCAAGTGCTTGCAACAGGGTCAGTGATGACGAATCTGTTCGCATCTGACCAGTGTTGTTGAAAAGAGGTTCTTTTTATTTATTTATTTTGGATTGGCGAGATATGTAGCTCTACTCTTCATGGCCTAAGATTAGCGAAGATCACATCCCAGCAGAATCTTTAAAATGCTGCCTGCATAGCTTCAAAGGTAGGTAGGAGGAATCATGGCTTAGCCCTCCCAACTTACATAATTATGTATTTCCTGCATTGGTTGTTAAAATGGTTCGAATTCTTCTCGTCAGGAGCGGTGCCAACCCTTTGACGGGTGCATCCGTTCTTCTGCATCCCTCCCCGCACCAGAGTCTACACTCTGCAAATTCCCCATGAAGATGATGCAGCTTTGCGCCATGCGATGCGTTGATGCATGCCGAGGTATGTGACTACTCCTTCCTTGCGTTGTGCGGGATAAACATACGTTCTCCCGATAAATAATAATAATAATAATATAACTCTCAAGTTATGTCAGAGAACACCATGTATCAGAAAAACGCCTATTTCCCTCCCTTTGTAATTAAAAATAAACATATAAACCCACCCAGCCTTCCCGTTCTCAAGTTAATTAAATCTTATACTTCTCTTTAAGAAAGCTCCTCCTTCGAAAGCACCACCAACTACACATGTCGAACACAAACACGCCCTCATCTCGCCGTCAATCCCATTCTCCCTTCTACCCGCTACCCACAACAAGTAAGCGCCTCACATCCACTTCTACAAACAATCTTACACGTCGAACTCCGCGCCTCCCTCCTCAAGCGAAGCCCCCCCGTACCGGTATCCGTGCCCGCATCCCCCTCTGAAGAAAGTACATGTACATCACCAGCAACAGACGACGAGCCAGAATGCGCCAGCTCCGGCTGCAGCGTGACAGAGTGGATGCCATAGGCGTGCAGGCACTCGCCGATGCGCTGGGCGCGTGCCATGAAGCCGGCGAGAGAGGAGTCGGAGGTGACGACGTGCGCGGAGGCGATGGCTTTGTTTTGGTTCAGGCGCCAGGCGTGCAGTTCGTGGACTGAGAGGACGCCGGGGATCTAAAGGGGAGTGGGGAGGGTTTTGAGTTAGATTTGTTGACTCTCTTTTTTTAAGGAGGGTGGGATGCTTTATACGTACCGTTTCGAGATCATGTTGCACATCGTCTAGATTAACGCCGAGTGGGACAGTGTCAAGGAGTATGGAGCCGCTGTTTTTCACTATTGGTGTTTGACGCAAAGAGGGAAGAGGAGGAAGTGGATTAGCTGGGACGCCATGACAGCGTGGATTGCAAAATGGATCGGAAAAACGCAGGTGGTAAACATAATGAGAAGAGGAGAAGGGGTCGCAAAATATTCTTTGAATTCTTACCGAGTGGAATAGCTGTAACCAAAATCAGAATTCCGATCCCAAGACTGACTCCCGGATCTGCATAGTATCTCCCTTCATGCGTTGCCTTCCAAATAACCAGGGCAGCAATGATGACGCCAATGTTATTGATGGCATCGCCAATGACGTGGAGCAGCACGCCCATGACTCCCAGGTCATGCGACCGCTTGGCGGGCAGAGAATTGGTGGCATGTCGGTGGTTTTCATGAGCGTCTTCTTGCTCTTGCTGGTGGCGAGAGTTAGGAAAATTTCCCGAAACGAAGGTATTATTTTGAACTAGAAGGAAGCGAGTGGCAAGGAAGAGAGATATATGCACGTACATTCTCAAGTTCTATCCTGACGGTGTTTTGGTCATGCTCTGCATCTACCTCGGGGGTAGCGTGGCTGTGACTGTGACCATGACCGTGTCCATGGTGGTCATGCCCATGTTCTATTGTGTTGATGTCAGCAAATCTTTTCATGCTTCTGAGAGCGGGGGAGAGGCGCGGGGGTCCGGCCGGGGGGATCCTCCGCAAGTTATAGTTACCGTGGATAAAAAACACGCTGATGATGTTCAGCGTAAGACCCACGCATCCAATGATAAGGATAAGCTCCGGATTCTCGACCTCTAAATATATGTGGTTCCTCAAGGGATTCCAGTCAGCCGCCGAAACTAAATTGGGTTCTGTATACGGCCGGGCATAACAAAACCAGAACAAAAATCAAATAAATAAAAATAAATAAAAATAAATAAAAATAAATAAAAAAAATAAAAATAAATAAAAATAAAAATAAAAATAAAAAAAGAAAAAGAAAGAAAAAAGAAAAAAAGAAAAAAGAAAAAAGAAAAAAAAAATAAATAAAACAACAGATAATACATACTCTCCAATGAGACGAAGCGTTCAATAGACTGCAGAATAATGCTCACGCCCAGCGCCATCAGGAAGACGCCATTGAAGAATGCGCCTAGTAGCGACGAACGCTGCCAGCCAAACGAGAGATAGCTTGGGGGTTCGCCTGGTTTTTCGGAGACCTGAACGGCAGAAGGGGAGCAGGAGGTTAGCTAGATATAGCCTATTGTACTTCTTGTTTATATTGTTTTGGCAGTGTTTGGAATATATATATTTATACATATATATAAATTCATCGGCTTGAGGCGCGTCTGTATGGGGTAAGGAAGACATACCTTCAACGCTATGAGAGCAACGACGAAGCCGATGAGATCGTTTAGCTACATGGACCAGCGTCAGTAAATACACAAAGCCCTTTTATCCTCCACACGGATGAATGAATATATATATCTAGAAGACGTCGGCTCCTTACATAGTGAAACGCATCAGCAACCAGGGCTAGCGAACGCGTGTAGAAACCAACTAAAATTCCCCCACAAATGTCAGTATATTCAGTATTTTGTTAAATCAGTCAGTTCCTGAGAAGACCCCTGGAAGCGAGTATCTATCTGGGGCTTTGCAGAACTGCTGTCTTGCTGGTTTGCTGGTTTGGACTTGCCTGAGATCTCGACGAGGAAGAACGAGAGGGAGATGGCGATGATGATGCTCAGACGGGTTGAGCGAGATAGATTAAAGATGGCCATTGTTTCATATCAGATCATTTGGGTGTCGTCTGGTGGTAAAAAGCAGTACTCTCTCGAGCGCATGAACGGGGAGTATGTATATATGACTCAGTAGAGAGACGCGTGGGGGAAGGGATGAAGAGGAGTGGAGAGAGCAAGGTGTTTTTTGCAATAGGAAGTTATTTTGTCGCTGCTCGTTTGCTGTCGAATTCACGAAATATTGCTTATTCACTTTCTAAGTTATCAGTTAGAAAGAAAGGTTTGAAGCTGAAACTGAAGTTGATGTCAGGCACGAAGCCGTTGAGCAGGTTCTGCTGTGTGTGTTTTACCTCTCTCTCTCTCTCTCTCTTTTTTTCAACTCTGTAGCTCTATCTTCTAGCTAGTTTTCCGCACTTCTTCTGTAGGCAAAAAAAAAAATAATAAACTTTGTAAAGCCCGAAGACAGGTGTTAAACTAGTCACCGCTATCTAGCTCCACACAGCAATCAAAGCATATTCGATTTGCAAATTGCAGCCAACCAAGCGACCCAGATGTCCCTTTAAGAGCCCACTTGGGAATCTAGCCTCCAGGCGTCTATAAAACCAGGCAAAGTGCCGCTTGTGTTGCCAGAGAACTAGCCTCAATAATAGGACCTGGGGAAGAAAAAGAAAAGAAAAAAAAAAGATTCGCTCTCCAGTCGGGATCGCCGAGAGAGTACGTAGGTTAGTTAACTAGGGTGACAGAGTTCCCGAACCTATTTTCTTTTCTTTTCTTTTCTTTTATTTATTTTCCTTTTTATTTATTTCTTTATTTTTTGTTAAAATAAAGGACTGGACTTGGCAGATAAGCTTTTTTGCTAACTTGATGGGGGAAAGGGAACCTTAGCTTTGCTTGTCCGAGTGCCCTAATAAATCGAGGAGTTACGTCAATGCAATGAGTTTAATAATATTAACTATCAAACTATGAAACTCTCTTGCGCGAAATTGCCTCGTCGTAGTGGAGAAGGGCGCCTGCGGATGGAGGGTTAAACTAACCATTTATTTATTTTTAGTTAGCATATGCAAGAGCTGCCGAGGGATCTGATACGACACTGTAGGGGAAGCTGTCAGAGGAGAGGAGGAAGAAGGAGAGGAAGAAGAAGAAGATGGAATATGGTGTGATGCCAGATGTTTCGCCTGGATGTCTTCGGGGTGATGCCGGGGCAAGAGTTAAACGGCTTTGTGTGACGTGGCGGCGCGAAGTGGTATTCATATAGTTACGATGTAAGAATAAATATTAACTATGATATGTTAAAATGCACTAATTAATTTAGTTTATAAAAATACTTTTAATATAGCTACTTAGGAGCTATAATGATTATCTTCTTTTTCAGAATTATTATTCTAATAATTTTTAAATTATTTCTTTAGAAGCCCCGGGGGGTTTGTTATCTGAATTCTTATACATAACTCCATGAGTGCCGTGAAATGGTTTGCGGGATCGCCTTGGCTCGGATGCTCCACCTCACTGGAAATGGTGTAAGGGAAGAACAGACTTAAAACAGCTGCTGGACACAAAACTCACTTCAGAGCTACTCTGACGGCCTCGGACTTCAGACTGTCTTTGTACATACCTTTCAGTATTCTTCATGACTTGGCTGGCTTTGTAAATCTGTTCAAGGTCAAGACTGACAATGCGGCTTCAAGCACCAAGAAATTTCATCCTTGCGCACCCACCTCACTCCTCCCCCCTCCCCTGCGATTGCTGCTAGCTGTTATATTCCTCCACTGAGAAAATTGACATGAGACGGGTTGCTTATACGTCTGCGGTCGGAGCCCGTATAATCAACCGATGCAGCTGTCAAGCATGGGGAGGAGACACATGAACAGTCCCTTTCACTTCAGAAGTCGGTGCTGTACACCTGGAGGACTTGGATATTCAGCCAGCTTAGTATCAAGCGGCGACATTCAACGTCGTCTTCTTCCATGCGGGAAGACCCCATTTATACATCCATTCCGATGCAAGAGCCTCCTTCGCGGTAATGCACAGCACTGGCTCGTAGGTCAACATGCTGCTCAGCAGCTTCTCAAGCGCGGCCATCTCGTCCGCACCCAACTCGCCCTGTCGTCCCATAAGTCCCAACCTCTCAGTCAGAGGTCGCGATCATGGAGCGTGGGCACGGTGTGTATCTTTCTTCCACCACCCGTCGGGAAGGAAGAAATCTCCCTTCTGCTGCCCGCGATCCCACCATTTCTTGGGTAGAGGGCCTAGTGTGCTTATCATCTCTGCAATCGCATGATCTTCATCCGGCATGAAGCCCTCCAATTAATTCGCGTTCGCCAAGGAGGTTGTACAGGGTGCTACCCAGAGTCCAGAGGTCAATTGCTGTTCCCAGTGACTCATCGAACAGAAACTCCGGTGGGAGGAGTAAGACTGGAGTATGTAGTCGCGTTGGTGACTCTGTTGGTAAAAAGGCCTCTCCAAAATCGGCAATGATCGCGCCGCAGTCTTCTTTGACATCTTGACACGAAACATAGGTTCGCGCAGGCGGGATGCAGTACCGGTGCGTTTCGGGGCCTGTCGACTTCCCATCTAGTCGCTGAACAGGGAGGGAGCTTCATAGGCTCTCCCAGTTCACGATAAACATCGCTGGTGCCGCGGAGGTGCCTTGGAAGGCGAAAGAGAATGTTGCCTGAATGTAAATCTGATAAAAATTGACTTCGTAAAGCCTTTCTCAAGATAAATATGTCTACCGTCAGGTTTGCTTACCACCATGTACAACACCACAAGAATGGATGTAATCCAGTCCTAGAAGAACTTGGACACCGATTGCCCTTGCAGCGTTGACGGGAAACTTCCATGGCATGGTTTCATTTTTGGAATTCGCAATACTGCAGCCTAAAGCTTCTGTTACAATGCACTGATGGCGGCCATTTGGCCTGGTGATAGTGAACTCATCAAGTAAGGTCAAGACAGACCGTCGACCTGGATGGTTCTGCTTTCCTAATGTAAGTCTGGTCAATATTTTGGCTTCTCGACTCTCCTCGAAGACAGTTGCAACGACTATCTTGAGAGCGACAAAACAGCTTTTGTCATGGTTCTTGGCCAGCCAGACTGTCGAATAAGACCCGAAACCAAGCTTGTGAACAACTTCGTAGCGATTATTCTGATATCGATCTCCAATGTGTGTTGGATGGGTAGCCACTGGGAAATAGTTTTCGAGATCTTCGACGCCTTCCTGCCACTGATACAGCAACGGGGGGAGACTCTCGTGGTCGGAAGGTATTGGAAATGTTTGACAGGAAAGCTCCTCAGAGCGCTGAAAAGATAGACTTTGACGAAAAGGGACGAGGTAATTTCGATTACTGATTCTCGAAAGATGCAGAAAAGAAGAGCCATGGGCCTGTCTCAACTTGCTGGGGAAGAGTCGGAGCATCTGGCTGATGTCGATAAAATGTTGCTGTGTTTTCAATTGGAGGTCAAAGAGGCTCGCTCACCACAAAGGAGAAACAGGCAGCTGTTTCACGTTGTGCAATGGCGCCAAGCGATGGTTTGTAAGAGATCAAAGGTTACTACCTAGGTAGAGATTATATGTACTCTGTACTGTGTAACCACTCAATTTGCAATCATTCAGAGTTGTTAAACTAAGATGATGGACACGTCTGTTATTTGGTTCCTAGGCCTATACCTGCAGTTGCTATCTGATCTGATCAAGCCCTCGTTAGTTAACAGGTAAGCCTAGGCTTGGCACTCTTTTAGACAAAGCTAATTTTATAAACCATATGGATGAATAAAATTCCGAAGTTTTTTTTTTTTTTTTTTTTTTTTTTTTGGATCTAACTATTTGTTTCAACTAGTCAGGCATAAATAGGCTAGTCTCTCGGAATACGTCTATCCGCATAGACCTTCGAAGGAGATAGAACCGCGCAAGTGTTGTGCCAGGAAGTCACACACATCAGCTTCAGAGAATCTGGCCCATAAATTCGATCGTATCATAGTAAGTTTGTACTGTACATACAAAAGACTGATGTAAAAAGAATAGAAAATTTTCTGATGATTTATATGAGAGTAGTTATCAGAAGAAGAAGAGACTGAGGAGTGAATATCTCAAGAAAGACTCAATCAAGAGGTGTCTCTCACTGTCACTGTTGTAGCTCTTCTTTCTTTGTGGAATATTGGGCAGCTGTCTATTTAGTTTCTCATATTCAAGTTATGTCAGTTTCAACAAAGCCTGATGGCTCAGCATAGTACATCAGAGGATGGACTCAGGCCAGCTGCGGTTGATTGCAATTAAATCTGGAAATTTGATTCAATCAGGGCATGGTTTGAAGCAGAGCAGAGGTTTTGATTTAATTTTATTCTTATCAGATCCGTATTCAAAGTCAGGAAAGAAGGCAAGAAGAAAGCACCATATACAGAAGTATGATTGGAGGCAACGTAGGCTCAACCACACCGATCAGAAGATGGAAGAAGCTCATTACATCCTCGATGAATGAGAAATGACCGTTGTCTATACTCGAGTGTGTGTTAAGTTTCGCTTTAACTTAACCAAAGGCCCCGCCGTGTCACGGAGCATTTTGCAAGTTGCCAGTCATCGCGGGAGAAAAGATCCGCATACGCCGGAACGGGAGGAATTATATAAAACCAGTCCTGTTGTTGCACTTCGATGTAGGATCGAAGGAGAATATTAGGCGGGGATATGAATATAACACACCCAGAAGGCAGGTATCTAAATAGAGTTCTCAAGAATAAGATAACTATTAATTTGTGTGTCTTTGCTTTCTGCGAATAAGACTTCTAGATCAGTCAAGATACTCTTAGCGATATTGGATATTGTCTGGCAGAAGTTTGGAATATCTCATCATCTTTGAGTAGCGTCCCCTTGGTCAACTGCCTCACCTTCATCCTCCTATTGGTGCTGATGATCCGTTCTTTGCGATAGTTACCTTTCTGCCCTAAATCAGTGTGATCTAGCAAACCAGCGATCTCTTTCTTATATTCCCCATGTCTTTCAAGGTGTCGAGATTATCTTTCCCTGAAAATCCTCTACCTTGCCGCCGAACGTTTCGTGTTCATGAAATAACACCACCACCTCTCATGTGCTAATTGATGAAGCATCGCCGTGTGCCGGTTCCTAATCCTGTGTGTAAACATTGGAGTCATACTCGATCGAGGGCGCCTTTCTAGCCCACGTTGTACTGTACATGTATGTACTGTACATTGGCATTTGCATTTGATTATGAAACCAAAGCAGAATCGAGCTCCTGGCTTCAACCTATCATCCCCAAGATCCGTCCGTGCTACATACATTCAGCATGACCCCTCACAGAGAACCCCATAAATTCCTTCCAACGAAGGGGCAGGGCACAGGAAACGGGACACAGGATGGGAGAAGAAGAGGACAAGAAAGTGCGTCGTTGTTCAAGCCGTGTTTCCAAGGGCTATATAAATCAATAAGTGCAGCAACAGACATGTCTAAATGGAAATAGCGCATGATACATATCAAATATGGATGGCGAGCGTAATAGCCTTGGAACTGGTCTCAGAGCCCTGCTAACTGACACAAAAGATGCTAATTATTATTACTGTCAAAACTAATTTATATATGAATTAATAATATCCAATAAACATAGGGCGAACACTGGCAAATTTACGCACAATTCATGCAACAATAATTAACATGCAACACAAATCCTGCATTAAGAACACAGAGAGAGAGCGGAGAGAGAGAGGAGAGAGAGAGAGGAGAGGAAACAAAAGAAAGAAACAAAGATAAAAAATAAAAAATAAAAATAAAAGAATTTGTAAAAAGATCGGGTATACTGCCTCTCATACAGACTCATACATCCCATCCCATCTCCTTCCGGCCCCAGACAGACTGCAACTAGCGAGCAACAACAGCTTCGTTAGCATTACTCCGTATTAAATTGCCATTTCCCCCGGCGCGCCCTTCATTCGCTCAAGATATGATTTTTTTTTTTTTTTTTGAACATCAAATTAGATTATAATTATCATAGCAAAACATCATCCCATCCCGCTGAGACATACGTAACATCCCTCTTTTCTCGTCTTTTTCCCCCCCTTTTGTTGTTTCATTCCTTTTCCCCTTTTTTTCGTTGTTCCTCTTTTCCATCATTTTGTCCAGGCAAGCCAAGGTAATAATAACACTATACCCTTAACTCTCTCACTTGAACTTCTCCTTCAGCTTCGAGAAGATCGCACTGGCACGGTTCTTCTTTTTCTTCTTGGTTTGGCTCTCCTGATCCGTCGTCTGCGCTGTCGTGGGCTTGGTCGCTGCTTCCGCTCCCGCTCCAGTGGCCGGGGGTGCCTCGGTACCAGAAGTGTTTTTGGCAGCTGTAGAGGCGGCCGCAACTTCTGCTGGTGCGGTAGTCGTCCCCGGGCGCGTCGTGTCGGTTGGCTGTGTCTGCTCGGTCGTCGGGGATCCGGCGGTATGTGCAGTGGTGGCGGCTGGAGATTTCGGCGAAATGGATTCATCTTGGGTTGTCCGTGCTGGCTCGGGGGCAGGAACTGCTGCTGCCGCTGCGGTGGAAGTACCGGGTGCAGCAGCAGAGGTCTCCGCCGTGATGACGGGTGCGGGTTCACCAGCCTGATCAACGCGTTTCACGTCGTGGAGCAGCTGCTCTTCAACCTCCTTTTTCTCAGCCACGGCTAGAGGCACAGCCGCTGCTTCGGGGTTCCATTGCGCGTCATCGATGGACTTGCGAACGATTGCAGGGGCCCCACCAGAGGTATCTGCTCCAGCAGCTCCAGCGGCGGGTTCCACATTTCCAAGCAACTCCTCCTCAACCTCTTTCTTCTCCGCGACAGCGGCAGGGACACCTGCGGCTTCGGGCATCTTGTGGGCCTTCTCTAACGACTCCTTGACTACGTCGGGGACGTCGCTGGCGGCAACTTGCGGTTCGCTAGGCCCGCCTGCATTGCGGGTTGATTTCTCGAGCGGGACGGCACCGGCGAGCGCGGCAGTGGTGGATGTGGGAGCAGCGGATTGGACGAATGGTTCCACGACCCCATTAGTGCAGTGGGTTATTACGGGAAGGGTGGTAACTGTTTCTTCCGCTGGCGGTGCGAAGCCCGCGGTACTAGCATCTTTCTCATACCCTTCCTGACCCGTAGTGGCAGTGGAAGCCACTGTGTTTTGTGTGATGGTGCTGGGGTCAGGAACTGGTTCGCCTGGCTGGAGTTGGATTGGGTTCCCAACGCCTTCTGTCGCCGGGATTGGCTTGACTGTGAACTGCTCTGTTTCTCCAGCAGGTGTCACTGGGAAAGCGCCGGGAGTCGAATCCTTTTTACTCTCTAGTGTGGCATCCTTCGCGAGAGTGGCGGTGGTCGATTCTGGAGCAGCAGAAGAGATGGTGGAAGCGGCGGGAGCGGCGGTTTCAGTTTCTGGAACCTTGTCTGACTCTTTGGGGACACCTGCGGCTAAGGCTGCGGTTGTGGATTCTGGTGTAACTCCAGACATGGTTTCTGGAGCTTCTTTACCCGCTGGGGAAGCTGGTGCTGGAGTGATGACTTTCGTGGGGGGGAGTTGTTTAATGTGATGTCGGAGGAGAACGTTGTTGGTGTTATGATGACCGTCGTCTTCTTGGAGAGCCGTGGGATCTAGTTTCCAGGAACCGTCGACAACAAACTATCAGGCAACGTGTTACACGACAGGTCAGTCCAGGTAACGAGTTGAAAATAGGGCTCGCTCTATTTTCGGCGAGAAAAAACAAACAAACAAACTATAAATTGACCAAAAAAAAGAAGAAGAAACCAAGAGGGCAATAGGCGTTGCGAATGGATTTGAAACGATTTGACTTTAAGAATTGCAGAGATGCGAAACAATAATATATAATAATGATGTCAACTTTAAGACAGACTTGGGGAAGTTGGGGGTTTGGGGATTTGCCGGCAGGAGGCGGGGGGAGTGGGATGGGATTAATGTTGACACATTCGGGTAACTTGTCAGCTTTGGAGTGAGTGTGCAAAAAGCTCTAGCTGTAAAATAAAAACCCAACGCAAATTGGGCCCCAAAATGGAGTCGCAAAAAGAATCAAAGGGCTTCCTTTCAAGTAAGGGCAAAGTTTGCGACAGATGGCAAATAATGACGTATAGCGCTACGCACTAGTACTAGTCCGGTACCTGGCGTGGTATGAGTTCATATAGCTAGGCCACAGTATTCGCAAAGTACCCGAACTAAAAATACGAGGGGCAGGAAAAAAAATAAAAATAAATAAAGCAATGAAAGAAGGGGAAAGAAAAAGCAAATATCATATCGAGCCTTGGCCATCGACAGCTGCAGCTAGCTGTACGGAGTAGGTTGAGGGGAAATAACAGCCTTGCGATCAGTCCTTGGGGCCGAACCCACAGCGCTCCCAAATAACCAGCGTGCCAATCAATGGGAGTAATGGCAAACTCTTGGCTTCCGTGTTCTTTACCAATCCCCCACAACACCCCGGCCAACAATATCATTTTGTTGGTTGTAGCCGATGTATTTCGGCATGAACATGCACTTTCAAAACCTGTGCGGAAGTCGGAAGAGGGGGAGAGGACGTTCGGCTATCAAGAGGCCACAAGCCCACTCTTCAACTAGCCACTGGGGAGATCATCGGGGAGTTGAAAATCACATCATATGGTGAGCCCCACCGCATGAATAGTGCATTGGCGTTCTGCAGTGCGAGGATGTGGCAAGAAAACGCCAGTATAAGGAGCGGGGTTCAGAGATAAGAAACATAAACTGAAAAAAACGGCAGGGTGCGGGATTGATCAACGGGGGATTGAACGAATCAAAGTAAGTAGCAAAAGAAAAAGGGGGGAAGTCAAAATAAAATAAAAGATAGATGGAAAATAGAATAAGAATAAAAATATCATCAAGCCAGTCAGCCAGTCGCAACGACAATGCCAGGGGTCAACCAGAGCGTGATATTCCATTTTCCTCTTCTTATTTTCATCGCATCCTATTATTTTCACCACCACCCTTATGCCTTTAACTCATTCACCCTTCTCTGCCTCTCCATCTCGCCCCGGTGTGTGTGTGTGTGTGTGTGTGTGTGTGTGCGCATACCTTGTAAAGCAGCTTCCCTCCAACGATCGGCACAGCAACATCTTTCCTAAACCCATCCTCTGTCCGATCCAGCTTCACCGACCGCGCCCAGTTATCGAATGTACCCGTAACGTAAACTTCGTTCGGTGTTGGATCGGACCTGGTATGGATTTTTAGAAAAATGGGTTAGCCGCTTGATCAATCATCACTTCTGTGTTCAATTGCCCAAACCGCAATTGCGGTGGGGTTTGATACGGGACAGGGCGGGGAGCTAGAGCTGACGCTGGCACTGGAGATGGCAATGGAGCTGGAGCTGGGAAGATGCTGATGGTTTTATGTTTTTAACCCCCAGAGACACAGCGCCCAAAAAAAAAAAAAAGAAAAAGAAAAAGCCCTTATTCGGATGCCCGGCGATTTTGTCATCTCTTTTTATCCTCTTCTTTGATAACCGCACATGGCAACTTTTTTTCGCGCCACGGCGGAGATAAAATTCGATCTCCCCCAACCCTCTTTTCTTAACATATATGCAGCTTCATCTCCAGCTCCATAATACCAGCTCCATCATACCATCTCTCCCACTCGTTTCGCAGGTTGCCGGAATGATTGCCAATCCCGAACGCTAATGAAAGACTCGTACGACGCGGAAGGATATGTCCTTGTTTTATTCTCTTATGGCTCCAATCTGCCGGCATGCCATTTCGCAGCAGCCATGCC